>NC_048428.1:4871088-4877293 GCF_013103735.1 Etheostoma cragini | reverse complement strand
TTAAACTCACATTTTATAAATTTGAATACT
The DNA here is from genome assembly GCF_013103735.1 of Etheostoma cragini. Taxonomy (NCBI): domain Eukaryota; kingdom Metazoa; phylum Chordata; class Actinopteri; order Perciformes; family Percidae; genus Etheostoma; species Etheostoma cragini. Next base: position 4,877,263 of record NC_048428.1, on the reverse strand, counting down.
ACACAAACATCCCTGATTGCCTCCTCCCCTTTCTCTTGTTTGATCAGTATGATTCTCCCCACAGCCGTGAACGTTGATTTCCCCCGTGTTTGATTTGGCCGAATGAGCTGGAGCATTTATCTTCTACAACTTCTGCTGCCATGTCTGGACGACCTGTCTCGTCCATATGACTTGGTATTTCCCAAAGGCTACACTTATTAGCCTCTTGTATGCATCGGTTTTCTTTTCTGCCATGTCAACATCTGTTGCAAAGTTTAACAAGTGGCATGCACATCTTTGTTGTGTGGGAAGCTGGTACTCCAAGCCATTATTTTTCTCCAGGATGCCGCAGGTGTCCAGGTAGTTGGCATGGGCCTCCTCAGAAGAATCTTGGTCAGACTCTGACTCTGCATCCTCAGACCGGCTCTGCTCACCGAACACACTGAATGCTTTAATGAAGTCCGAGCCACTATCTCTGGTGGTTCTTACCACTTTCCCCCTTATTATATATTGACAGCAGTGTTGGGCAAGTTACTTTTAAAAACTAGTTAGTTACAGTTACTAGTTACTTCTTCCAAAAAGTAACAAAATAAGATACTCATTAACAAATTATAAAAGTAATTAGTTACTTCAGAAAGTAACTAATGTGTTACTTTCAAGTACATTTTAAAATGCTCAAATGTGACCCACCTCCACCCCTCTTTAACAGAACTTAAAATACATAGGCATGTTCAATTATTTATGATAAATCTGAATATTATAATGAATTGGACACTTAATAGATTACATTATTAACCAACTTAACCAACATTATTAACTGTACACCTAAACTCTTTTAATGTTGCTGTGGGACAAAGTGAGACTAGCCTTCAATCAAATGCCATGTAAATAGATATTATGTCTAGTGGATCGATAACAAATAAAACAAATAGCAACATAGATGTTTTGGAACTTTTGATATTTATTGCCCCTCAACAGACCACAATTGGGCAAAATTAAATAATGCTTGTTAAGCACTTTAGCAAAAATAAATAACAAATATATACACACTCTTTGTAGTGCAGATAACGTAAGTGGCCTGATGTTTATACTTTAGCGCTGGTGTGTGTGCGTTGAGCCGGCGTGTGTGTGTGTGTGTGTGTGTGTGCGCACGTGTGTGATAGAGCAAGGGAGAAGTGAGAGAGTGACAGCGATTAGGTTTGGAGCGAGTAGCCACTCTAGAATCATAGTGCCTATGTTTTATGACCACAGTGGGAAATATTTAGCAACAAAAGTCCCCCCCCCCACCCCCTTGGATTTCATAATGCCATACCTGTCTCTCGTTGACTGTCTCGCTTGTGTTGTTTGTTGTGTGTCCAACTATGCGTTCTTTTGAACACCCGACCAACTCTACCTCTGATTGGCTTACAATTACATTTTACTCAACCTCAGCAATCGTCAACATTTATATGCTTGTCTCATGCACGACTCACTAACCAAGGAAGAAAAAAAGTCTTTGCCTCTTGGCTCAGAAATCTAGTTGGTCTGATGAAAAAACATCTTACTTCTGGATTTGTAGTTTGATGTCCCCTCTTTGAAAGACTGAAAGCTGTCAGCTTAGATGGATGTTTCCTCTGTGAAGAAAGAAAAGGCTTTCATCAGTACATCAATCAATATTGTGTTCATTAAACACACTAAAATTAAAACATTGATAGATAAAAGTGATCTTGCAGTGTGTTGCATTATGGCCACTAAGTATAGGGACTTGCCTAAAAGGACTCAAACCTGCTCTTGGAAACTGGAAGTGTAGAGTGACCTAGAACACTTTCCCTAAAATTATTAACACAGCAGGCAATATGCCTCATGCTACAATCCTCCAAAAAACTGAGCTCTACCTTCACACTGCAGATACATTTGAAGTGACTGTAGGCTTATTTAAATTCAGACCAAAGACACTTTTGGTGGGGCACAACCTATTTGTTAAACCAAAGACACAAATGTTCACAGCCCAAACTAGCAGCTAGCTTCTACACACCTAAGTAGCCCATACAAGCTTGTACATGTATGTGAATTGATTTGGCCAAATGCGTATTGGTGACACCATAAACAATTGGCAATTATCTTGAGCCAGAGGTTCTAGAGAGAGGACAAATAATGCAGGACTCAAGTGCAAGCCTTGGAGTGAAGATCTAGAAACTGGAAACAAAGAGGAGGAGGTGTGTCTGGTTAAGACTTGGGCTGAGGGGTTAGAATACATAACTTTGGTCATTCCAATGAAAGTGTTATCAAAGCCCATCACCTCTAAGACTGACCATAGAAATGGCCACTCAAGTCTGTCAAAGACTTTCATTGCGTCAAGAGAGAGAAGTGATATTGGGGTCTGACTGTCTTCTGCCGCATCAACAATGTGAAGAAGGCATCTAACATTATCTGCTGCTAGTCTCGTTTTTACAAATCCTGTTTGGTCAGAGTTTACTAATATTGACATATGGGACTCCAAACAACGGGCTTGGAGCTTTGCAAAGATCTTTTAATCAGAGTTAAGCAGGCTTAAAGGTCGATAGCTAGAGCATTATGTAGGATCCTTATCCCTTTTCAAGAGTAAGGACATCAATGCTGTGTTAACATCCCTTGAAAATTGCCCTTCTCAATAGAGAAGTTGCATACAATTCAGGGGGATCCCATCGAAGCCTGGTGATTTTCCCTTTTGCATATTCTATACTGTCAAAATTAGTTCCTCTAAAGTGATCAATTTGTCTAAGTCAGCTGATTCAACCAGCTGTCACAGTCGGTTTTATCCAAAGTAACCACTGATTCAAACACATTGGAATAAAATGTCTGAAAGGATTAATCCATTTCAATAGGGTCAATTCTACTCTTACCATCTGAAGATTTAATAGCGAGAATATATGCAAAATGGTCACAGGACCTTATTCTCGTAGCTAGTAGATGATTAGGTATAGCACCCTGAAAGTAATAGCGCTGTCTCGTTCCACGAATTAGAAAGTCATACTTCTGTTGCAGAATGTCCTTTTTTTCTTTCTTGACTAGTGATCCTTCCAAAGCTATTTGGTCAGTAAAATTAGTTTGCAACAATGAGTCTAATCTGGTGAATTCGGCTTCATGGTTCTGTAGTTGAAAAGACCTAGCTTTGCGCGATTTATAGCAGAACAGTATGGTACTGCCTTGATAAAACTATTTAGGGATTTGAGTGATGTAGGATTCATTTTTCAGTAAAGAAGTATTAAAGCCCCATCTAGCAGCACGTTGAGTAAGACTAGGGTGGTGACGCAGATGACCCCTAATGGTCAGACAATGCCATTGGAAGTAACTGCTTTGTAAATTGGATGAAATAATTGAGGGGATGCAACAAGAACATCTATTGTGGAAAAAGATTCATGTCTACCTGAGAAAAAGGATCAGTCCTTACAGGTGGGATAACTGCACGCCAAATATCTATAAACCCCAAGCTGCTGGCCCATGATATCAGAGCATTTGTGGCTTGCGCCTGAACCCCAGTGAACTTTGCTTTCAACCAATCAATAGGTGGGTCTCACACAGCATTGAATTCTGCATCAAAAACATAATACCAGTCCTTTTGTTCGGCATTTGATTGGTGAGCGTACCACAGAAACTGCCATCAAAAACAATAGGCGCATAAAGTGACACGTGCAATTTTCCTAAAACTATACTGTGTTGTAGAAATCACAATTCTGCCTGAATTATCTGACCAAGAAGACAGAACGTTAAGCAAAAGATTCTGTTTGACAACAATGGCCACTCCTTTTGTTTTTGAGCTTGTTGAAGAGGATGCAATTGTATGATCTGTTGGCTAAGCCGGTAGCAATCTATAGCAAATGCGTCTCCTGTAATAATGCATGGTCAACATTTCTCTTTTTAAATAAGGCCAGGGTGATGGCTAGCTTGTGAGGTTCATTTAGACCACAACAGTTCCAAACTAAAATTGTAAGATAAGAAAGACCTTTATTTGTCCCACAGTGGGGAAATTGCAGTTTGCAACAGCAAAGACAAGAGCAACGTAGATAAGTGTACAGAGATAGATAAATGTACAAAATATAGCAGTATTAACAGTATTACACAATAAATTACACATGAATTGTAAAACTGCACTTTGAAAATTGCCTAAATGTAAAAAGGGAAAATTATGCAGAGATGTAATAATGGCACATGGGATGCAGGATATATTGCACAGAGTTAACAATGTTCATTGTACAGTCTTACAACTGCTGGAAGGAACGATCTGCAGTATCTCTCCTTCACACAGCAGGGGTGGAGCCGCCTGTCACTGAAACTGCTGTCCAGGTCTGATAGGGTGTAGTGCAGGGGGTGACACTCATGGACCCACATGGCTGTCAGTTTAGCCAGGACCTTTCTGAATCCCACCTCCCTCACTGAGTCCAGAGGACAGCCAAGGACAGAACTGGATCTCTGTATCAAGTTGTCCAACTTGTTTCTGTCCCCCTCAGTAATGCTGCTGCTCCAGCAGACCACAGCATGGAGGATGGCTGATGCCACCACAAAGTCATAAAAAGTCTTTAGGAGGGGCCCTGTCACTCCAAAGGACCTCAGTCTCCTCACGAAGTACAGCCTTCTCTAACCCCTATTGTACAGAGCATCTGTGTTATGGGTCAAGTCCAGTTTGTTGTAAGGTACTTGTAAGTATCCACTTTCTGGATGTTCATTCCCTGGATGTTCACCGGAGGGGAGAGAGCAGTCTACGAAAAGCGACCACCATCTCCTTGGTCTACCCCGCGTGGATCAGGTGATTTCACTGATACCAGTCCACAAAGTGGCGTTTCAGTCCTCTTTGCTCTGCGTCGTCATCATCAGTGCCTGGGTTACAGGTACGCGTTGCTACACTAATGGTGTGGGGAGGTACCTCATACTGGCAAAGATAAGACATATATCTAGAGTTTGTTTTGTATTAACATATATTATTTACATAAGTAAAGATTTATATAGCACTTAGCCTATGTTTAAAGAGGACATTGTTGGTTGTGGCTACCCACATACCGTTCACTGGGTGTGCCAATCCAACTTTTTCAATGGGTACCTGAACGCATCCCGGCTCTAGGAAGTGCAGTCACTAATTATCCATCATACATTAATCCATGCAGTAAATAACGGAGTGTGTATATTCAGTAATAACCCCACATAATTGTAACATCTAGTCATTTTCTTATCTGTGATTATATTTGCTGTGAAGCATATTTTAAGATTTCAGCGGTGGATATAACGCAATGGGTAGCAGCTAGCAAGCGGTCCAAAGCTAGCTGCAGCTAGCTGGTCTGCTAGCCAGGTTAGGAGCTCCTCAGACACGCATTAAATTCTTTTAAAAAGAACTCTAAAACTTTTTTTTACCTTTTTGAAACTAGTTTCCGTACCATGTCATCTTTAATTCAACTAACATTTCAAAGTCAAATGGTCAAGGGAACGGCTTTCCTTTTTGGATATGTAGCTAGGTCAGTGAATAACCAATGATAGTTATGTGGGTCATCATCGGGTTGACATGTTAGCAGGAACAGCTGGTTAGCATTGCAGCTAGCTGTTGAGGATACTTTTATTATTTATCATTCATTTAAAACAGCAAGGCAACACATACACATGCTTGTATTGGTGAGGACTACTCTCTGAGAACACAAACAAACATGTACCCGTTTAGCTTGACAGCACAGCTCTTCCGCCGTCCGTCATGGTGTTCATAATTTCATAAATGCAGGCTGGATTGTTGTGTGTGTGTGTGTGCTGGAGGTACATCTCTCAGGAGATACGAGGGAGAGGCGGAGATGCTTTAAGCATCAGGGGAATGGTCAGTACACATTTTGGCGGGTATACCCGCAATCCATCCATCTTCATCCGCTTATCCGGCATCGGGTCGCGGGGGCAGCAGCTCCAGTAGGGGACCCCAAACTTCCCTTTCCCGATCAACCAGCTCCAACTGGGGGATCCCGAGGCGTTCCCAGGCCAGGTTGGAGATATAATCTCTCCACCTAGTCTTGGGTCTTCCCAGAGGCCTCCTCCCAGCTGGACGTGCCTGGAACACCTCCCTAGGGAAGCACCCAGGAGGCATCCTTACCAGATGCCAGAACCACCTCAACTGGCTCCTTTCGACACGAAGGAGCAGCAGCTCTACTCCGAGCTCCTCTCGGAAGACTGAGCTTCTCACCCTTTCTCTAAGGGAGACGCCGGCCACCCT
>NC_048428.1:4863968-4870988 GCF_013103735.1 Etheostoma cragini | reverse complement strand
GGGCATACTCCCAGGCCCCCTCCAAGATCCTTGCGAGAGTAAAGATCTGATCCGTTGTTCCATGGCCAGGACGGAATCTGCATTGTTCCTCTTCAATCAGAGGTTCGACTATTGGCCAAGCCCTCCTTTCCAGCTCCTTGGAGTAGACTTTACCTCCCCAGTTGAGGTCAAAAACGTCCCATCCTTACTGGATACAGCTTGGATGGTTCCTCGCTTCCCCCTCCTGAGGTGGCAAACGGTTTTACAGAAGCACCTTGGTGCCGACTGAAAGTCCTTCTCCATGTCTTCTTCAAACTTCTCCCACACCCGCTGTTTTGCCTCTGTCACGGCGGCGGCTGCAGCCCTACCGGCCCGTCGGTACCCTGCAACTGCCTCCGGAGTCCTCTAGGATAACATATCCCGGAAAGACACCTTCTTCAGTCGGACAGCTTCCCTGACCACCGGTGTCCACCAGGGTATTCGTGGGTTACCGCCCCTTGAGGCACCTAAGACCACAGCTCGCCGCCGCAGCTTTAGCAATGGAAACTGCCCCCAATGCCCCCAGCATCCACAGGGATGCCCGAAAAGCTCCGCCGGAGGTGCAAGTTGAAAGTCCGTCGGACAGGGGCCTCCTCCAGACGTTCCCAGTTTACACGCACTACCCGTTTGGGCTTAGCAGGTCTGTCCAGAGTCCTCCCCCATCCCCTGAACCAACTTACCACCAGATGGTGATCAGTTGACAGCTCTGCCCCTCTCTTTACCCCAGTGTCCAAAACATACGGCCTCAAATCAGATGAAATTATTATAAAATCGATCATTTACCTTTGGACTAGGGTGCTCTGGTAACACGTACACTTATGAGCATCCCTATGTTCGAAGATCGTGTTTGTTATCGACAATCCGTGACTAGCACAGAAGTCGAACAACAGACAACCACTCTGGTTCAGATCAGGGAGGCCGTTCCTCCCAATGACGCCTCTCCAAGTATCTTCATCATCACCCACGTGTGCCTTCAAGTCCCCCAGCAGAACTATGGAGTCCCCTATTGGAGCCCCATACAGGACTCCATTCAAGGTCTCCAAGAAGGCTGAATACTCCCAACTCTTGTTTGGTGCATACACACAAACACCAGTCAGAGTTTTCCCCCCCATCACCCGCAGGCGTAGGGAGGCAACCCTCTCGTCCACCGGGGTAAACTCCAACGCAGCGGCGCTCAGCCGGGGGCTTGTGAGTATCCCCACACCTGCCCGACGCCTCACACCATGGGCAACTCCGGAGTAGGACAGAGTCCAACCCCTATCCAGGAGTACGGTTCCAGAACCGAGACTGTGCAAAAGTTCCGGCTCCTTCCCCCACAGAGAGGTGACATTCCACGTACCCAGAGCCAGCCTCTGCCGCCCGGGTCTGGTCTGTCAAAGCCCCTGACCATCGCTGCCACCCAAATGAAAGCGCACCTGACCCCTTTAGATCCTCCCACAGGTGGTGGGCCCATGGGCTGGAGGGAGAAGTGCCACGTTGCTTCTTCGGGCTGTGCCCGACCGGGCTCCGTGGCAAACCCGGCCACCATGCGCTCGCTCAGGAGCCCACCATCTGGGCCTGGCTCCAGACGGGGGCCCCAGGCTTCCACCAGGCGGGGTCCCTCTATCCCTTCCTTGATCTTCCATTAGAGTTTACTTGTGTACCCACAAGTGTTTATGTTTTGTAACCACAATTGTGTTATGTAATCTTAAATGCTGACACTTAACAGCAGTGTGTCCGAGCTGCAGACAGAGAGAAACATGTTGGGAATTAATGTTTAGGCTGGCTATGCGTAATATCATTGTATTATATCAGCCGTGGAGAGTAACTGCCTGTAGAGGAAAAGCTTGGAATGACGACCAAAAACACTTGTCTTTTACTGTGACATTTACTGTTCAATATGTTGACGTTTTACAAACGTGAGCAGACGGCCATGTTTTCATCTAGCGTCTCACGTTCATCTCAGTAAGCTAGCAAGAGAACATAACAAACACTTCCGTGTAGGCTACTTCAAAATAAAAGCACTTCTTGTTACCGTTGACAGTAAAACTAAATTACTCTTAAGCAAAAGAAATTGTGTACCTTTTTACATATCAGCTGTAAATCAAGTACTGTAAATCATGTAGATAATGAGTTTTAATCACACTATAATTGACCATTTCCTTTAGACAGTTTTAAACTGAACAACATTAGTTTCTTATTTCAGCCCTTTAAAGAAACATTTTACAACAATGCCGTACTTCAATACAACTGGAAGGTACTTTTAATTGAGTATTTCATTCTACGACTTGCCTATTGTACTTTTTACTTATCTATTTCTATAGCTGTTTTGGCTTTATTCATATTAACTACATATTCATATTAATTATACAACATATTATGAATAATCTATGATGTATTTGAGTGGATAAAGAGAAGACTTTACTGATCGGTGGTGAAATTCACAAGCTAGCTGCCAAGTCAAACTTCTGCTGTTATTTTGGTGAAAGTAACTCAAAAGTAATGCAAGAGTAGTTAAACACATTACAATTCAGAGAAAGTAACAGTGTAATACTATTGTAATATAACTAATTACTGTCAAATGACAGTGACTTTTGAGAGTCTTTCCAGAACAATCCTGCTTAACATCTTCCTTGGCACATACGTGAGCATGATGGCCCTGTAGTTGTTACAATCTTTCAGATTTCCTTTTTTGGGAAGTTTACCAGGTATCCCTCTGTCCAGTCGCTTGGCACCCTTTCACCCTCCCAGATGTGTCCAATAAAGTAATAGAAGCTATATAAATTAGATGGATACATGGTTAAACGACATTTGCTCTTACCAGTGTTTCACTGTGTTTATTTTATCCATAGCAAATCCCCAAAACAACGCAGCTAAAGAGTAAATGCTGTAAATATATTCTTTATTAAATATTCACAATAATTTTACTGAAATAACCAAGCAGGCCTGCCTTGTTGCACGATCCCAATTTCAGCGTGTAGCTTGAAGTTTGTGTTGTTTCCTCTGAGAGAACAGAGGCAGACAGCAGCAGCACACATCTGGCGATTATCCTGGAAATTGTTGTCAATCCAGACAATTATCCCTCTGCAGTTAAACTAAAATGATCAAATCTCATAAAAGTCTTCTCCAATGATTTAGACATTTTATTGCATTTTTGCAGTAAGTTACCGCAATAAACAGTTTACATTTACTGTAATACTTTTTAAAGTAAAAAAGCTTTACAATAAGTGTGCTTTACAGTACACCTGCTCTATTGTAATGAGTTACAATATGTTACAGAATATTGTAATGTATTGTAAATAATTTTGTAATGTAATATAATGTAATCTTACAGTTTAACAGATATTGTAAAAATTGTTTTATAGTATGATACTGTAATTTTGTTTTAAAGTCTGTAATGTCACAAAACTAATTTAAGACAGTGGGATCCATTTTGGGCTAACTGGGGTTTAAAGAAATCGAGAACAATGTCAGGGGTCATAAGATGGTCAGGAGGTTATCTACATGTTTAAATCAACAAGTAGGCTAACAAATTAAGATGAGGTAACAATTGTCCAGACACATAAAATAAGTGGCAGTAGTGCTTTGTTTTTTATTCAACACTTGTCTGGTCCCACACACATTTAAGGGCATACCTTGGATCTTACACTTGGATGAAATCTCGATTGAGCAGCTGCTGACCTAAGCTCAGTGTTGTGTTCTCCCGCTGACATTAACTGTCAGAGCCACTCCTTTACCACACACTGCTTTTTGTATAAAGTGGCTTCAAGGATAAAAGGAGACTTGTTTCCTCTGTCATCTCATCCCCCTGGTTAAATGACTCCATTCGTTATTTCCGGCGTAAATGTCGGAGGTCTGAACTGTGAAAATCCACCAAGGTCCATGTTTAACGTCTCTATCATAAAATCCGCTTAACTCAGTATTACAGTATGGTTAAGGAGGTGAGGGCATCTTATTTTGCTAAACTCATTTCCTCTGGTAAATGCAACCCTAAGTCCTGTTTGACATCATCAACATTGTCACTCCTCCATATTCTGGTGTGCCAGCCTTTTTAACCCTTTTGTTGTCTTCCCGTCAAAATTCAAAATCAACACATTGGTTAGCGTCACAGATAGTCCTTGCTGCCTGTGGCCATCAAACTTTATAACTCCTCCCTCTAATGGCGTTTTCCCACTGCTGGTAACAGCTCGACTCAACTCGCCTTGACTCGCCTCTACTTGACTCGACCCATTCTGCGTTTTCCATTGCAAATTGAGTAATGCCTCCGCATGGCTGGTCACCATAGCTACACGTGATGATGTCATTTTCAAAGCAACTCACGACAGCAAGTTGGCTAATTGCCACAGCCAGAAGAAATCTTTTGTTTCAAAAGAAGCTGAAGGAAATAACAAAAATCACCGCTAAAAAAAAAAGGAGTTTGGGAATTCCAACGGAGTTCAGACATCGACATGACTATTGTTCGCCGACACAAAAGGGTAAGTTTGCTAAGTTTCCTGGTAACGTTAGCTAACATTTCCATGTGTTAGGGGCCCCGGTCAGTATTTACTATACGCTAGCGTTATATAAAGTACATGAACTTTAGCAACCGTGATTACACACCAACATGTGTGCTGTGTACTGTTTTTGTTTCAGAGATTCACGCTTTGCAAAATTGCTGCCGCAGACCGTCTGGTGGGCGATGTCCGATCGGTGAGATCTCTGTTTCTGACATGCTGTGCTTTGTATAATCTTTATGAGAGTCATGGAGTGACTTATGACAATGGCTGGGATGCATCTGGGCCAGCAGAGCCGGGGGGGAAACTGTCACAGGGTGAAGAGGAAGAAGACCGGGATGCACGGGAGGGTTTGATGCGCTACTTGAAAAGCTAACTAAAAACTTTTCTTTGATATGTTGTCTTGTTTTTTTCAAGTAACAGTGTGCAATATTGGAAACGACATGCAAAAGACCCTAATAGCCCTTACTATTGAACAGCTGAAATATGAGAATAGTGCAGAGAGTAGATAATCTGTCAGTGTCTGGCTAGATTTTTTTTTAAATGTCCAGTTTGTTCTGGACACGCACTCCGCACTCTTGTTTGCTAAAAACGCAGTGATCCGACCAACCAGCAATCTGCAGGTTTCCACGTCACCTTTTGGGATCGCCTCAGCTCGCTTGGAACCTTAACTGAGGTCGTACTAAAAACAGTACCTTGTAGCAGGTCCCAGGGACTTTTTTTCGTAATGGAAAACCAAAAAAGGCGAGTAGAGTCAAGGTGAGTCGATTAGATACCATGCAGTGGAAAACCGCCATAAGTGTCTGATACAAAGACACTTAGAGGTTAAAACTGGACAATACCTGTTTTTGTTCAATAAGACTGGCTTGTAATGTGTGCAATACTTAACTGCTACTACTATTATTATTAATATCATTATTATTATTATTATTATTATGACTTTTCACCATTGCAATACCTTACAATCTTAATTATGTAGCTAGCATTATCCCCTCTGCTCCTCCCTGTTGTGTGTATTCAACTTGGCCATCAATTTTGAGCTGCTTCTCCCTATTTACCTGCAAGACCTCACTGATCTGATGGGCAGTATGGAACCATTCACAAGCCCGTAATATATTTTAACAGTTGGAGATTTTGGCAGGTTGATATGATCATTCACACCTTTCTATTACACTGGCTAGACTACTGCAATTTCCTTTTCACCTGCCACAGCAAGAAGCCCCTGAACCGTCAACAACTGGTCCACAATGCTGCAAGGACCAGGTCCAGCAGGACAACTCCTATCACTCCCATCTTATCCTCCTCACATTAGCTACCTATAATGTTCAGGATACATTTTAAAGGAGACTGTAATATCTATAATCTTACAAAGTTGGATGTTCATATATCATATAGCCAACATGGCACAGAATCAGGAGCAAGTCGAGGTTCAGTGTCTTGCCCAAGGGCACTTTGACAGGGCCTGGGATCACAACCAACGAACGTCAGAGGAACCTGTAATCTGGTTGCAGATGTAGTTAATTTCCCCCCAATTTTGGATCACATTCCTGCTGGAACATGTTTGCTTGAGTAATAATTGATTTAGAATCCTTTATTGGTGATTTTTTACATCAAAATCTACTGTTGGGAACTGGAGGGCTGCAGGTTCAAGGCCCCATATGAACCAAAGTATAGTGGTGGACTGGTAGCTGGAGAGTTGCCAGTTCCCCACCCATGTGCTCTTGAGCAAGGCACCCAACACCCTAATGCTTGAAGTGCCCGTCCATTGACAACTGCAGTACCCTCACTCTGACATCAATTCATTAGTGCATGTTTAGGTACTGAGTGTGTGTGTGTATTCTAACAACAGATGTAATTAATAAAAAAAAATTTATTATTATTAGGGCCCGAACTGCGGCAAAGGCCTTGTTGGAATATTGTATAATTGTTTCATTACTATTATTATTATTCTTTTGGCAAACGAATCACCTTTTTTAAGGTTACTGTTCTACCGTTAGTAGTACTAGTTGTTGCAACAAAACTACAAAGTTTACTAGGCCATTAATAATGTTAATCTTGCAATAAAAAAATGTACGCCGTTAATAACTGACAGTACTAGTTTTTCCTCCGCCTATATAAGCACCATTGACCATACCAATTTACACATCTCACTTTGAGTTGGCAACTGTTTTTGGCCACTTGACCAAGTTGCAGATTACATGAAAGACACTGCTTCTTATTGTGCAAAGTGGATTAGATGTCACAGGACCAGGAAAAGGTCTTTTTTTCCTTTTTTTATAGCAGTGATTAAGATGATGGCAGATCATGATTGAAGTACACAGGAGAAAGGAATTACAAAAACGAACATAACAATTATGTCAGGTTTTTGTTATTTAAGTTATTGTTTTTGAATCTTAAACGTTCAACATGTAACACAATTTTCTGTATACTATCTGCAAAAACAGTATGTCATGAAGATTAGTAAGTAGGACTGTATACATTTAGTATGTAGTTTGGAACAACACTTTGTCAGGTTAGGGCCTTACTCCCC
>NC_048428.1:4863198-4863853 GCF_013103735.1 Etheostoma cragini | reverse complement strand
TCATTTGCAATTTATAACATTCCCAAGAAACCAATCCCATCTAAGTAGAAATACAAGACATTATCATCTAAACATATGCTACATTTATACTTGTCCCTTTTAGCTTTGGAACATTGGCATTGACTTAATAATGTTGATTGTTAGATTTTTTTTGTTTGATGATTGGTCACAATCTGACCCATTCTTGCTTGTACCTCAAGTGGCAGATTTGGAATCTTGCATGGTTTAAAATAGGTAACCTGAAAGATGTGGAAACAAGACTTAGCATTTTCAATGGCAGCATTGATCATTTTTAAATAGGTGTTTGTTTCTAGTAAAAGCTTCAAGCAGAAAAACAGCACGACCAGTATGTATTCTACGGGTAAATACAAAGATGTTCAAATCAAGCATTGTGAAGCAGTTTATTTATTTCTGAACCTGATTAATGGTGCTCTCTGTTCAACAAAGGGTTGAAAGCACACTGTATTGTCATTCCTTGAGCCTTTTCCTTCAAACCAGGAGCGCCATCTAGTTGGGTCAACAAATGCAACTAATGAGGCTTCATTAAAGCTTCAGTAGGTAACTTTTGTAAAAATGTATTTTTTACAAAAGTTAATGTAGCCTATTTGTTAAAACTGTCACTATCTCCTGACAGTAGAATATGAGACAGATAATC
>NC_048428.1:4858989-4863098 GCF_013103735.1 Etheostoma cragini | reverse complement strand
TTCAGTAATGTACTGTGTAAAGTATTAACATATCTTTTAATAGAAATATTTTAAATAAGCAATATTTTTACATTAAGTGTTCAAAGTTTCTAAAGCACAGCACACAACGCTATACGCTCCTCTGAATAAATCTCCTGTATTGTCCATGACGATGTGGAAAGCATCGGTGGCCCTGCTTACTAGCGTGCGCGTTCACGGCAGGCTTCATAAACTTAAGGTTCATAAACCATTAGTTATATTTGTTGACCCTACTAGATGGCGCTCTTGGTTCAAAGAAAAAGTCCCCGTCTGGGCACATGTATTATTTGCCCTATTCATTCGGCTATCAAATGGCCCAAAGTTTGATATCAATCTAAATATCTTTATTCCTGAAACGTAAAATTATAGTAAGAGTCCTATGATTCATGTACTGTTAAATAAGCATATTCATTCTACAAGTTAAAACAAACCATTGCCGAATTATCTTTAAAAAATCCAGACAACGAATGCTAAACCCTTTGTCCTACTGCTGGGAGATAAGGACTTCGCCTAGGCCTTCAGCACTGCCAATGGAGAGGTAATGGAGCATTAGTCTTGGCTGGCAGCAGTAGATGCATGCTAAAATACCTCCAGCAGTGTTCTATAGTCTATAGGAATTATTGCAGATGGTGGTGGACGAAATGCCTGGTCTCCTGTCTCCTGTCATCATATTCCCAGTGGAGGACATCCATTAATGAAAATCCTGTTGTTTATTTTTTAGGAGGGGTTACAGTAGATGTCCTCATTTTTATATATATTTTTTATCCCTATAACTTCTTTATATTTTTAATTTGGGGGTTAGCTTCGTCAACAGGCTTATATCAACTGCACTTTGAGTTTGCAAGTAAGTAATTCTCCCACAACTAACACACAAAAACAAAGAATATTAAGCTAGTTTTTCTTACCTAAAATGTGTGGGCAACAGTTGAACCCTACTTGTAGACTTCATACACCTGTATTTGTCATTTCATATTGAGACCTGGTACTTTTTCCTCTTTCTGCATACATTTACTGCAACATCAGCACAGTATATATATATATATATATATATATATATATATACACATGCAAGCAAGTTTCTTACACACATGTCTACATGCAAGCAGTGAGATTGTTTGCACTCAGCTGGCAGCAAGGCTGCATGAGGCAGGTCAGGCTGTGCCCTACTTTGATCTAAGTGACAGGCCTGAGAAAAGTAGTTGCCCCTGACAGAAAACACTAACTCAGGGAAAAATGCACATCGTCCCTCCCTCCCAGGCAGAGACGTACAGTGGCTGTCTTTCTGCTGTACCGCGGCCTGTTCCCATCACCAGCACTCAGAAACCACACATTGAGTGAGGCAAAAGATTTCCTGTCAGAGTGAAGAAAGTGTGTGTGTGTGTGGGCACCTTTCTTGTCACCTCATACCTCACTCTCCTTCCACTTCAGCTTCTCAGGGATTTCTAAATGACATTCCACTTTAAGCTTTCCTGTGACCCGTCAATCATTAAAGTTAAAACAAAAGCACTGCACACTTGTCGTTTAACAGCAGGGCTCTTCAACTAATGCTTTTCCGCTTCCAGAAACACTTTCAGATAAATTCCCCCTTTTAACTCTGCAGATGCATCCTGCAGAAATCTCTTATCTATCATTCCTAAATGGTTATCCCAATCTCACATAGAACAGTTGGCATCCTCTTGTTCAACAGCCACACAGTTCTTTCCCTCCCTCTCTTTTACCCCCCGTGGACCCGCAAACACTGCAACAAATGTCTTAATGGCTGCATTTGTTCACTTCTCTCCTCATGAACGTCATAAATTTTAAATGGCTCCTGTTTAATTTACTGCTGCAGAATGTCTGGTATTTTGCAGAAAACGCTCAGGGCGAGCAGCCTCTCTGTGGAAAGTACGAGACAGCGCTTGATTTTGAACTCACTTTATCCGTTGGCAAAAATCTCCACTATTCAACAGGTAATCAGTAAGGCTAAGAAAACCAGAGGCAAGTGGAATATCTCAGAGTCAAAGTCAACTTGGGACCTCCATCTGTTGGAGCATATATGCAGGTGACATATAGGCCAGTGTCACCTAGCTGTATGGAAAATAGGCCTTTATGTTGCTGCCTTGTTATTCTTTGATATCTTTTATTCAATCGTCCACTGGTTTCTCTTCCGCATCTGCTCTCTGGCCTCCTTTGATACATTTTAAAATGCTAATTTTATGCTTTTTGGCTTTCTCTCTTTCCTTTATTGTGTTATATACAGTATCTTTTTTGGCCATGTTACAGGTTTACCAAGTGAAAAAGCTCAAAGTCCAAAGGACCGTCTCCAACAGAAAACACTGTTCACAAACTACTCCGAACAGCTCCATTGTAGTCCAGCCTTTACTTCTGTGATGAACTGGCCTCACTTTGTAACACAAGTTATAATGCTCACCTAACTGTTAGCGTGGCACGCCCTCATACTCTGCCTGCTTCTAACTGGCTAGTAGTCCTTACCTAGCTACTGTGCATGTTTGACTCCCAAAAAAAGATAGAACAGAAGTGTGATGCCTCACTCTGAAGCTAAAACAGAGAGCTCAACACAAAAAATGTGTTTTGGATTGTCTCAGTGAATTCACCTGTTGGATGGCACACCATTTCCTTCAACAGAACAAATCAAATCAGAATTTGTATTGTTCAGTCCTCCAAACCTCTTATTGAGAGTGGCCATGGTCACTTGTCTTTTTATGTAAAACCCACTGCCACACAGTCATAATTCTTAGGAGACAGAGTTGGAATCTTACAATAATAATTTAAAAAAATTAAAACGTGGTCATCAGTAGGTTAAGGAGTTGTTGTGCTTGTTGTCATCTCTCTCTTTCTCTGTCCCTCCTTTTCTGCAGCAGGGCTGTAAGCCAAGATTTTTTATTCTTCTCTCTGTTACTCACTCATTTACTTAACCTCTTTCTCAACAATAGCTCTGATTGTGTAATAGGGAGAAAAATACACCAAAGTGAGCGTGCTTGCATTTACTAGGTGATTTTGGATTTGCTGGAGTGAAGATAATCAGCATTCATTCCTTCCATCTCCTGTTCCATACAGAGAGTTTGAGGATGGGAAATTGGGAGGCAACAGGTAGATGCTTTTTATTATTTGCCTCACTGTCAAACACATTATCCATGGCTGAGAAAACAATGGCATTCCAGTTTTGAGGCAGAATAGTAAGCAGTGATTTAGTCACACGCTCATTTGCAGCAACAGAAAACATCACGTCACACTGCACGGCAACTTTACAAAACTGATTATAGAGGAATGAGTTAGGAGTGACACAGACAGATGACTGCAATGATTTTTAAAGCAATATTTCTCTTTAAAACGGGCAAATCTAAAACTTGTCTTTGTGTCAGTATGCACTACTTTTACACTGAAACAATTAACACTTGCATTAATCAATACGTTTATGTTAAATAATGCATGTATGTATATTATATCTATGTCGGTCAATTTGTTTATAAAAATGTATTTGAAAGCGGTTTCATGTGGTAACAACCCACAGAGACAAACAGCAGACACTGTTAAACATATAACTGGTAAACATTTAGCAACTAAAGAGCCAGATATTTTCTTTATACACTGATGTTACTGGTTTAATTTTATGTGATTGAAGTATTGCAATAGTTGCAGTTGAGGGGGTGTGAAATCAACACAATTTCTTTTTTTTAGAGCCAACAAAAATTGTGCAAACTAAAAATAAATAAGACTGCATAATTGAGGTCTTCTCAACAAGTTGTTGTAACTGTAAAAAAACTGAGCAACAGACAAAAACCAAAAGAGCTAATTTATAAAACCTCACCATGCAAATTAGTATGTGATTTGTATATGCCCAATTCATTTAACTTTATTCAACTCAATTCAATTTTATTTATATCGTGTAAAATCACAACAACAGTTATCTCATTTAGCTTTCCATAAAGAGCAGGGGCCTGTTGCACGAAAGTAGAATAAAGATATCCAGGATAAGTGAAAAAGTGCAGCTTGGCTTAGTGTGATCTGCTCACCGCGGCTTAATCGGTTGCACGTTTGCCGAGCCAGGATGAACAGGTGAAGCTATGTCAAGCCAGGTGTAGATAGCTGGG
>NC_048428.1:4853003-4858889 GCF_013103735.1 Etheostoma cragini | reverse complement strand
TATAGGCCACGTTATTGGTCCAGGGATGTGAGACTAATTGAGAAGGTTATGAAACAAATGTAAGCTATAATAAAAAAAATTAGCCTACATAAGGAGTAACTCAAACTGTCCTTTATTAGAGTAGGATAAGCAACAAGAAAATGAATCATGAATGTACTGGTCTCTGACCAGTCTGCCATTAATATCATCTGGTAATATATCGCTACATTAATATCGTCACACTTAATCTTCGATGCGGGTCCTGTATAAACCTGAAGCTGAGACCACGGACGCTGCGCTGCTCATCTCTACTTTAACATAGAGAGTGGACACTGACGCGACACACCAGTCAGCCTCTACACTACCGTCCCACAGGGAAAAGTCCCACTCCACTTCAGGGGGCCAGTGCAACCATTCCTAAACATCTAAACAGCTGTAGTAAGGTTTAAATCAAACTGGCGACAATAGTGACAAGTAGGCTAATGCATGTTAATAAAAATAAAGCAGAACACATGCAGAAGACAACGGAATAACTGTTAAACACGTTTATTTCGGATCAGACGGCAGCTGATTTGACACATGAGACTCCAGGATTAATCTTAGCCTGGCTGTTAGCCTGCGCTGGACCAGGCTAGCCGCAAAGAATAAATCTCCATGGTTACTTGGCTGGGCTTAATTCAATACGGTTTCGTGCAACCGAGTCAAAGCTAAATTTAGCTAGGATAACTTGAATATCCCAGCTTAATCCCTTATCCTAGTTTTGTGCAACAGGCCCCAGGTCTAGACCGTACTCTGTGATGTTATTTACAGAATCCCAACAATTCCCACCAAGAGTAAACACTAGACAACAGAGGCAAAGAAAAACTTCCTTTAAGAGGTGGAAACCTCAAGCAGAACCATGGCTCAGGGTGGGGGGGCATCTGCCTCGACCAGTTGGGGGTGAGAGAGAGAGAGAGAGACAGACACAGACAGACAGACAGAGAGAGACATGGAGAAATTGTAGCAGAGGGTGTCAAGCAGGAACATGGAGGAAGCAGGTGACTCCAACCACAGATCCAGAGTCAGAAACAACTGCAGGAAGTGAAAGGAGGAGAGAGGAGAGGGGTGAGATCATAAGACTCTGGGAAAGGGAGGAAGTCGAGTTATTGACATGCATTAATGGAATGAGGTTGAATACAGATGGAGAGCAGGAGGAAGAGAGAGGTGCTCAGTGCATCTTGGGAATTCCCACAGAAGTCTATGGCAGTGTAACTAAGGCATGGTTCAGGACTGTCCTGTGCCAGCCCCAACTATGAGCTTTATCAAAGAGGAAAGTCTTAAGCCTACTCTTAAATGTAGAGACAGTGTCTGCCTCCTGAACCTAAACTGGTACCTGGTTCCACAGGAGAGGAGCCTAATAGCTGAACGCTCTGGCTCCCATTCTACTTTTAGAGACTCTAGGAACCACAAGTAGTCACATCCTTAAATTTAGCTACAGCACTATCAGAAAGACATCTTGTATAGAAGGTTTTGCCTACTGGCGTTTAGTTCAGCAGTATAAACTCAAAAGTTATCAAACAGTGGTCAGATAGCAAGGGAACACTATTAAATGTTCAATTTCAACACCATATACCAGAACAAGATCGAGGGTGTGGTTGAAATGGTGAGTGGGTTTATGAACACTTTGAGAGAAGCCAATAGAATCTAATAGAGAGATAAACGCAGTACTAAGGCTTTCATTCTCATCGTCCACATGGATATTAAAATCCCCTACAATAAGAACTTTGTTCGTTTCAAGGACTACATTTGACAAAAACTCTTTATTACCTTACAAGGTTTTTGTTTGTTTTGTTTGTTTATAGTATCCATCAGTATATTTAGTATTCTTTGTTAGGTTTTTACTTTTTTTTTCTTTCTCCTCTTTCCTTACTCTTTTTCTTGAAAATCAAAAGACATATTTTCAAAAAAACAAAAACAAAACAAAAGAGCTGTATCCTCAGCGCCGTGTTTGAATTGTCATCATATGAAACATGTCTTTCCTCAGTGGTTTCTCACAGAGGGTGGTGGTTGGACTGATTTAGCAGAATCTGTAATGGCCACAGGCCAGTGTGCAACCTGGTCCATGCAAACATCCCTTGGAACTCCAACAAAAATTGTCTTGGGTGGTGGTGGTGGAGATGTGACATTAGGTAATGGGCCTTTGTGATTGAAGAAGGACAAGGCTAGAATAGAATATAATAGAAAGCCTTTTTGTCATTATACACAAGTGCAGTACCTGTGCAACTAGATTGAAGCAACCCCTGTCGACACAAAATATAAAAATATAAAATATAAAGTATAAGTAGTGCAGAAAAAAAGAGGGGGGGGACCTGGTGCATAGTCCTGGGATCATATATATATATATATATATATATATATATACAAAATAGCTTTGTATACACATTGTGCAAAATGTAGTAATTAATAATAAATAAATAACTAAATATTGCATTGTAATGAAATGAAATGGTGCAATATTTCTTGCAACCTCTGCCTGGAAGCACCTTTGTTTAAGTTGCATGTGAACATCAAGTAGTTTACAGTCAGAGTGGCAGATCAACTATGTATTTTCAAGCCCTAGCATTATGGTTTGCCATACCATATGCCATGCCATACAACAGGTAGAGGCACCTTCTCAGTTACCTCATGTGGTGTCATTGTGATGCGTGTGTCAAGGAAGTCTACGCCTTGACAATATGTGGCCTGTTGACTTCTACAAATGCTTTGTCTGACTTGCTCTTGCTTGAAGAGAGGAGGTGTGACACTCTGTCCTTTAAATGTGCACTCAGGGGTTTTTGAAAGGTTTCTTTCTCCAAGAAAATTGTTTTCTTCCTCTGGCAGTTGTATTTTGCAACCCAGGGTTTGTCTTTGATTGAGGTACTTGATCCAAATTACTTGATTCACTATAGGGTTGCACGATTTGGAGAAAAAGTCACATTTTGATTTACAATATGCTGTGATTGCAATATAATGTTATAATGAATCTTCTTGCTTAATTGTCAAGGAAAATGCATTAAAATACAAACATTTTGAAATTTGTATATCTCAACTTGAACATACAAAGTTAAATGAGCATAAACAGATAACTAATCTTACCAAATTAAATATTAATTAATACAGCCATGGGGTAACATCATTCAGAGGGCAGATTTAACACTGATTAAAAACAGATGCATAAATCAGGCATTAGTGAGAGCAAGAACAGCAGGTCTTTTGAGTGACTTCATTGCTTGAGTGGTGAAGCAAGGAGAGAAAACGTGAGCAGTGTCTTCATTTATACAGCATGATGTTCACTTAAAAAATGATGGTCCCATTTGGAGGAAATAGACGATAAATCAGGGTATGCTTTAGGGCAGGTCTACCTTGTGATTGACAGGTCACTGTGAATCGCAACAGAAGACAGGGCGAGCAATGCTAACCATGGCACTGTGGACATTTAGACAGCCGTAGTCTTATTTTTGGATGTTGTTGGAAGAACTAAAACCATGTTTTTGTCTTTTTTTCTGTCCTACAATTACCATTCCAAGTTAACAACATCCAACGTGCCTGTAATAAGATAAAATTCTTGGTAACAAGTGTGAAATACGGAAGTCCTGAAAGGCAAGGCAAAAAATGTATGTTTAGGTCCTACGTATGACTTATATGGGTTTCAAATATGGGTTTCAAATTGGATGAATGTGAGCCTCCCCTTAGACTAGGCAAGGACAGCCTACCCTCTCTACCTTCTGGTAGCTAGCTGCTAGCTGTTAACTGCTAGCTGCTGGCTACGAGACCTAGTGCTATGCCCGGAAAAAATTTGATCGAGGGGTGAGGGGTGTATGGCCCTTGGAACCATAGACAGTGAATGAAAAAATCAAGCTAGGACGCGAGCTCACTTGAAATCAAGGGGTAGTGATATTCATTGTGCAACAAGCAACAATGGCTGCCGCATCGACCAGAGAGACCCATAAATAAAAGAATTTTCGAATTAAAAAATTGATATAAAAATTACAAGAGTCTTGTCTTGTGGTACATACAGTCCTGTGCATATATACCTGCGACCATGTTCTTAACTGGAACTTTGAAAAAATAAATCGCTAGCCTCCACTAACGCTAACCGCTAACGTTGATTTGCACAACGGTCCGCATTTCTCTAACTTGAATGGACTGTATACATCGCATAGAATATAATATATATATATATATATATATATATACACACATACATACACACACACACACACACACACGTGTATATTATATATTATGTATATTATATATTATCGATCTATGATACATTGCTAGGTGCTTTACAAATACCGCCTTGTAATATCAGAATAGCTGTAGGTAATTTTTTTGTTGTTGTTTGTTGTCTAAGCCTAAGTCTCCTCCCTTAATGCTGACTACTGTTAACTTGGGACGAGAAAATTATGCCTTTTTAAGCTAACACACACACGCACAATTACAATATCAGTAGAGCTGCATGCAGAGTTATTTTTCCTTAGCGTGTCACACCTCCCCTGTGGCTCTTTGGCTCCCCCCAGGGGAGGCGCGCCTCACCTATTGAAAGCCGCTGACTTACACTGAAGCGCTTAGTGCATGATACAAATGGAACTGAAAATTGGGCTAAAGGCAGCATAAACAAAATGTTTTATCTTCTTTTTTTGTTTTTATTGCCTTTATTCATGGGACAGATTAAGACACGAAAAAGGGAGAGAGAGGAGAAATGACATGCAGCAGGGCCACAGGGCCTTGTTGCTTTAGTTGGTTTCAGCTGGTTGCTTTAGCTGTTTGTAGCAATTCGCTATTTGTGCTGTGCAATGGAAGCGAATGAGAGCAGACTGAGGTATTGATTTTATATACATATATATATATAAAATCCCCTTGCCTTTTAGGGATTCCCTTGTGGCATGAGCCTCATGACCATCATACTACCGCTGCATGGAACAATCCAACCATTGAAAGGGATTCATCATTGGTATTATTAGATAAAATATCTGACCAACAGTTGATCTATCTGTACCACAGTGTTGGTCATCCTGCAACATCAGCTATGCGCTTTTGTTTACTTAGAAACCTCTGAAGATTCCATGTGGGCAATGAATGAAATGAAATGGCGTGCAGACTGGTAGCGAGTCATGAACAGGAAGGGGCTCAATTTGTAATTACCTCTGCAGAATCCCTTGAATATTTGATCAGATATTGCTCAGGTTTCTGTTGTGAAGAAATAAAGGATTTACTTTAGACTGTTTCTGACTTACGTTGGCTTGAAATTTTCAAAAAAAACCATAATGTTGCATTATACAGTCTCTCCGACCTTGTTTTCTTTAATGCTAATTAGCTACTGAATGAGTTACCGGTTTAAGCAAGGATCAAATAAGAAAATCTCAGGATTCAGCCTATTATTCTTAAATCCTAAAATCCTGTACAGTCCCTCCAGGAACTTACACGATCACATCAATTCACGCAAGAAAACATGTCAGACCATCAGTGACGTGCGGTGATGTCAGTAAGAGGCTAGGCAAATGAAAGCCAGTTAACCTAATTTGTTGTTTAGGCTAATACTCAATCTAAACAGTAGGCTAAACGTTATGCATAAGCGCGGCACACAAGGACGGTTGATAGCAAGACATTTCCAATCAATCAATCAATCAATCAATACGTATTTATAAAACACTTTACAGCAACAAACAGGGTCCAAAATCCAAAGGGTCCAGAATGAGTAAAATCCCATCATCCTATAGAAAGAGTGAACATAGAAAACAGTAAAATCAGAAAAGGTTACAAAGAAACAAAGAATAAAACTGTCACACCACTGCTACGTATTAAAAGCCAGACTAACAGATTTATGTTTTGGGTTTGGACCTAAAAAACGCTACGTCTATAACAGTGTGAATATTGGGGGGGGGG
>NC_048428.1:4845841-4852903 GCF_013103735.1 Etheostoma cragini | reverse complement strand
TGGATCATCTGTCCATCGTATAAAGCCCCGCCTGACAATTTGATTGGTCCTACTAGCTCTTGTTCATGCATATTGCTCCACACCAGATCCAATCCAGAACGAACTCCCCAACCTTAAATGTTGTGGGCGGGGCTACGGGATGCATCCAACGGCATTCAAGCTAGATGTGTTCCAATTTGATTCATTCAATAAATTGCTGTTTTTCTTTATTTTGTATTATTTCTTAAATTCACCAGCCATTTTCATATTATACCAACATTTGCAGAACCCCGAGCCTTTTTTGTAAGGTTACCAGCAAAACTCAGCCCAAAGTAGTTGTATTCTCCCCAAAATAAGTTTCCTTTTTATTTTTAAAGAATTATACCCCCAAAAATGTTTTTAAACTTTAATTTACATTTTTCATTGTCTCTTGCAATTTCATTGAAACATACAAAAGACATTGCAACTTTTATAGAATTTTTCAGAAAAGCTCCTGCAACAGCAGGCATTTATGGGGTGCAATAATCTCAATAAAAGGCCGCAAATCCTGGAGGGACTACCTGTTAACAGGATGCTGTCAACAGGATTCAATATTCTGCTGCCACATACCGTCAACAGTTATAAAATGCAGCCCCATTAAATCCCTTGCCTGCCGTTGTCACGATAAAACCTTTTAACTAGCAGAAAGGACGTCAAATGGAACCAACATCTGTAGGACCAAAATGAACGCTAATCTCAACTAGTTGCTTAGTAACAATTTAGGAGTTCCTCAAAGTGCTCCTTCCACCGCTATATTACCTCCTCAGTTGAGGTCAACAACGTCCCATCCTTACTGTATATAGCTTGGACTATTCCCCGCTTCCCTCTCCTGAGGTGGTGAAACACCTTGGTGCCAACCAAAAGTCCTACCCCATGTTTTCTCCGAACTTCTCCCACACCCGCTGCCTAGCCTCTATCACGGCAAGGCTGCAGCACTTCGGGCCCGTCGGTACCTTGCGACTGCCTCCGGAGTCCTCTGGAATAATATTTCCCAGAAAGACTCCTTCAGTCAAACAGCTTCCCTGACCACCGGTGTTCACCTGGGTGTTTGTGGGTTACTGCCCCTTGAGGCACCTAAGACCCTTAAACCACAGCTCCCCGCCACAGCTTCAGTAATGGAAACTTTGAACATTCTCCACTCAATGTTCAATGCCCCCAGCCTCCACAGTGGATGCATGAAAAGCCCCTGCCAGAGGTTCCAAATTTACCCGCACTACCTGTTTGGGCTTACCAGGTCTGTCCAGAGTCCTCCCCCATCCCCTGACCCAACTTGCCACCAGATGGTGATCAGTTGACAGCTCCGCCCCTCTCTTCACCAGAGTGTCCAAAACATACGGCCTCAGATCAGATTATAAAATCGATCTTTGGTCTAGGGTGCTCTGTTACCAAGACTTATGAGCATCCCTATGTTCGAACATGGTGTTTGTTATGGACAATCCATGACTAGCACAGAAGTCTAACAACAGAAAACTATTCTGGTTCAGATAGGGGAGGTAGTTTCTCCCAATTACTCCTCTACAAGTATCTCCATCATTGCCCACGTGTGCGTTGAAGTCCCCCAGCAGAACTATGGAGTCCCCTATTGGAGCCCCATACAGGACTCCATTCAAGGTCTCCAAGAAGGCCGAATACGCCGAATTCTGGTTTGGTGCATATGCACAAACAACAGTCAGAGTTTTCCCCCCCATCACCCGCAGGCGTGGGGAGGCGACCCTGTTGTCCACCGGGGTAAACTTCATTGCAGCGGCGCTCAGCCGGGGGCTTGCGAGTATCCCCACACCTGCCCGGCGCCTCACACCCTGGGCAACTCCGAAGTAGGACAGAGTCCAATACCTATCCAGGAGTATGGTTCCAGAACTGAGACTGAGTGTAGAGCTAAACCCCACCCGATCTTGTTTTCAGTGTCTCCACCAACTGAGGGTCGCCCCAGACAGGACCTGTGACATCACTGTTGCCTGCACTGTCCTACATAATTATACCTGTCTGAGGAAGAAAAGGGATTTTACACTGGGACCAGAGACTGAGTGGGACAATGCAGCTACAGTTGGTTTCAAAATAATATCAGTCCAACATCACTATCTTCATGAATCATGTACATACTCACAAGGGAAAACAGCCCACTGGAAAAGGTTAAAAACGTTCCGACAGAAACACACACAGCAGCAAACAAAAGGATCTGACAAGAGACAAAGAAAGCACACAGGTTAAATACATGAGGTAACGAGCAAATGAGGAACAGATGATACACCAGGTGAATCACATCTGGGCTGGGATGACAATCACAAAGGCAGGAAACACAAGGCAGGTGGCAAAACTGGAGAGAAAAAGCACAGAAAACCAGACTATCAAAATAAAAGAGCAAATGCAGAAAAAGAAGCAGGAACAAAACTGAAACCATAACACATTCTGTGTAATTGAATCGATAATTGAAAGTGTCTTGTTCAAAATAATAGCATGTTATGTTCAATTAGTGGGGTTATTTATTGTTTGAAGAAACATGTGTCAGTTATGGTCCATATTTAAGGAAGAAGGAAGCAAATGTTGTGGAGGCTGATTATAGTGCATTTTACATTAAAATACTCTTGACATTGTTCTGAAGAACAGCAGACTTTGATTAAAAAGTTGATTGGAGAGGAGAAAACATATAAGGAAGTGCAGAAAATTATAGGCTGCTCACCCAAAATTATTTAAAATGCCTTGAAATGGCCTCCAAAGCCTGAACGACAAAAAACGGTCAACAACCATTCTAATGAATGGAAGAAAAGCCAAAATGGATCAGCTCCAGGAAAACCAAAGAAGACGTAAAGGTATCTGTTAGTACTGTTACGATTAGAAGAAGGCTATCTGAAGAAAATCTATCAGCTAGAAGCCTCCCCATGCAGTGAATTCAAGCCACAGAACACTGTGAAGACAGTAAACCATGGTGTTGCTAAAATCATGTTATGAGGATGTGTCTCATCCTGTGGTGTTGGGCCTATTTATCACATACCAGGGATTTCAATACACGAAAATACTTGAAGAGGTCATGTTGCCTTATGCTGAAGAGGAAATGCCTTTGAAATGGGTCTTTCAACAAGACAATAACCCAAAACACACCAGTAAGCGAGCAGAGTCTTGGTTCCAGATGAACAAGATTGATGTTATGGAGTGGCCAGCCCAATCCCCGGCCCTTAATCCCATAGACCACTAGAACTTAATCCCATAGAACACTTCTGGGGTGACATCAGAAATGCTGTTTCTAAGGCAAAACCCAATAATGCAGAGGAATTGTGGAATGTAGTTCAATAGTCCTGGGCTGGAATACCTGTTCACAGGTGCTAGAAGTTGGTCGACTCCATGCAACACAGATGTGAAGCAGTTCTCAGAAATAATGTTTATGCAAATAAGTATTATTGCAGTGGTCTGAGGAAAGCAAACCCTTGAGACATTTTTTCAGTTCATACAGTAAATGTTTGAGTTTGTTAAGAAAAATGCAAATATTGCCTTGAACAGGCTAATATTACTTTTTCTTCACTTTCTGTAAAGGTAGAACACAACCTTGATCAATTTTGGTCATTTTTTGATTTGGAATTAAATTTGCAGTGTTCCAAGTGCTTTGATATTATGGAAGTAAAAGCTATTCTAAGGATTTTGAGCATTATTCAATTTTTTAAACACACTTCTATTATTCTGAACACAATTTATATTCCCAGATGACAATGGCAGACTGATCAGAGACCAATACATTAATCATTTCAGATGGCCAGTTTCATTGTCTTGTCCTTCTCTCAGGAGTTTGTGTTACTCCTAAAGTAGGCCTAGTGTTGTATTATTATTATCAGATATTATAGTAGCTTACTTTGGTTTCATCTCACA
This sequence comes from Etheostoma cragini, assembly GCF_013103735.1. Taxonomy (NCBI): domain Eukaryota; kingdom Metazoa; phylum Chordata; class Actinopteri; order Perciformes; family Percidae; genus Etheostoma; species Etheostoma cragini. Next base: position 4,849,030 of record NC_048428.1, on the reverse strand, counting down.
TTTTGTCTCACTTCACTGAACCTTTGACTACATAGTGTAGTGTAGTGTACATTCATCACACAGGGAACGCCACAATGCTGCTTAAGCTTTTTATTTTAGTGCTGTCACTTGTCAGCTTGGAGCTGTGGATAGAGAAAGACAAATATTATGAATACATTGTTTTACAGATATGTGTAGATTGTTGATTGAAGTCACTTACTTATTGTTCTAGTTTCTTAATCTCCAGATCCAGTTTCCTCAGTGTTTTCTATACCAAGGTCCATATCCTGGAGACTCCTTTTACTGACAGCAATCTGTGCAACTGCCAGCTCGATTTGTTTTTTTCAGATGTTGCGTGTACAGACATATGACAGTCAAGAATTGTGCATAATTTAGACTTCCTTTGGCCCATACTTACTTCGTTGCCAGGCTGTCTGTCAGGCTATACTGCGTCTGTATCCTGTTTCTAATCACTTCTATTACGAGTGCTATATAACTGGCTTTTATTGTGTTAATTGTTGCGTGGTTTGTGTTGTATATTCTTATATTCACATGTCTTCCTGCTGCATACAAATTGGTCTTCTGGAACAAAGAATAAACTGAACTGACTTCCCATCCATTATGGGCCAAATATGCATTTCATAAGATTTACATGATACCTCAAGCCTACTGGAATTCATTGACACAGTCTCCTCATCATCAGCCCTTTCCCCACTGCAGAAGATCCTCCCCCCTGCCATAGTGAATAGAATTTTGTATTGACAGGATGTGCCAAGCCATGTGCTTTCAATGAATAATACTGGATGTTTTTCTGATGGCAGGAGAATGACTGTGGCAAGGCAAATCAAGGTCAGACAGTCCACTATGTCCGTATAAATGGCTGATTGTGTTTGATATGCAGTGCTGGAAAAGGTACTTTGTCCCCCCCCCCACTGTAAGACAAATGAGCCTTCTTCTTAACTGCTTGTCAGTTTAGATGAAATATGTGAGCAGGCATCTTGGAAGTAATTTCTACATACCATTTGCAAACTATTAAGGCACTTACCAGCCTGTAAAATATTTTTATATTTTATTTTGTTGTCAGGATCTTTTTTGTCTAGTCATATGAACATTAATTGTAGAAATATATTTAGAATTTGACACACCTTATAGAGATTTGTGCATATGGTTATAAAACATATTCTTGCATTGTGAATAAAGGTTTGAAATTATGCCGAGTCCTAAGGGTACATTTCCTGAGGAACATAAAATCCCTCTGCTTTTAAGGCAAAGTAGGCTAAATAATAATACATTTTATTGATGTAGTGCCTTACAGGTGAGGCTAATCAAAGACTCTTTACAGTAAAACCAGCCCATTTAGCACATAATGCATAAAACACCGTACATAATACAGCGAAAAAACCAACACATAAAATAAAACAAGCATGTTAAAAGCAATTAAAACACAGTGTACTTTTCTTAGTAAGTAGATATTTTTAAATCCTTATGCATTCAGTCGGTCCGGGATTGTCTGCCAGGCATTTTCTCTCTGTTTAATAACAGCCTCCTTGTTTCCTTTTTTGCATATTATATGCTTCACCTCGTCAGGAGGTTCCATAATTAGCTGCCGTTCAGCAGGTGAAACACATGCCGCATGCATCTTTTCCATTTCTGCATCAGTAAAGCTGTGATTGATACAGTGGTCTTTTTAAGAAAGCCCTGAATGTGCACTTATCCCAACTATGTACACCTGGCTGGACGTAGCCTCACTTTCTCATCCTGGCTCGGCAAACGTGCCACCGATGAGCCCCAATGAGCTGATCACAATAAATCAAGCTGCACTTTTTTACTTATCCTGGATATCTTTGTTCTACTTTCGTGCAACAGGCCCCAGTTCTCCTAGCAACCAGGTTTTGTTTGTTTTTGTGAGTTTGTTTTATCCTCCATGTGAGCGCTTTTCTTTATTTGAACTATTTGCCAAAAAAGGTTTTTTACGAGTCGTGCATTTGAGTCCACCGGTGTCGTGTCTTAGGTCGTTACACACATTTTCTGCTGCCCCCAAGTTATGGAGTAAGAACACTATCAAAAAGATGTATGCGTAACTTTATGTATTCATATTCATATATTTACATTCATATTCGTATTTTTATACATTTGTGCGTAAATTACATAGGCATGCAAAATTAGGTTTTCATACATATGTTTTTTTATGTGAGTGTGACTCTAAAAGCTATCACTGTAAACATTCATGAGTACAACTCTGATTTCTACGACTACGAATTCTTGAGTGTGAACACAAATTCAAGTTTACGGGTACGAGTAAAAAAACTGTTGAAATGACGTCACTGCAGTCCCAGGCCAGGTTAATCGAACCTCGATTACATTTAATGCGCATGCGTCACAGGTGAAACATGGCTAACCGACCGGAGGCTTCCAGCCTAGTATCCCAGGTAAAGGAAAACGCTTTTATTCAACATTTTTCATACGGTTTTACTACTGTGATGGAACTTTATAATGATATACATTTCTGCAACTCATAGACGTTATTGCTTCAGCTTGCAACCGAACGATATGTACTTGCTGTTAACTCTAGCTAGCTAGCGCTATACGTTAGCTAGTGCTTTAAGTTAGCTAGTGCTATACGTTAGCTAGCGCGGATGAAGTGCTCTGTGTGAAAGTTAGTGCTGTTAGAACTCCTGTTTCGCCGATTGAATTGCAGGATATGCAATAACGATACCTGAAATACACTTCACTGCTTATCATGTTGAACAGAGCAGATATGAGAGCGGTAACTTACGCCCAACGTACTTAAGATGTAACGTTTTAATGTCTATTTAGCCTAATGTAATACTATAATGTTGAATTAGTACGGATAAGTTATGTATCATGTATTGCAGCTAATATGTATTTTGGCGTTTACAGGGACCACTGGCTACTCAGTTACTGCAGCTTTTGGAGTCAAGGATCACTGACATATTAAGTCAACCTTACTTTAATTTGGACTACTTCCAGTTCCTTATAAATCAGGATGCCTTTATTTTCACATCTGCATCTACCATTTTAAACATCCCAGCGGAAATTGTGGAGTGTCTTTTATTCCTCCAAAGACTGATCCACGCAGCTTTTTCCCAAGAAAGTACCTGTGTTTTTATTAGGAGTACGTGGCCGACCAAGATTTAGTTTTTCTGAGGAGCTGCTGTCCCAGCTTATTGACATGCCCTTACCATTGTC
>NC_048428.1:4840368-4845741 GCF_013103735.1 Etheostoma cragini | reverse complement strand
GCCTGCCTATGGTCCCCCAGTGGCTAGAGATGGTGATAGGTGTAAACCGAGCCCTGGGTATCCTGCTCTCCCTTTGAGAAAATGAAAGCTCAGATGGGCTGATCTGGAATCCTGCTCCTTATGAGGTGGATTATGAAGGAGTTGTTTTTAGATTTTCAATTTATGGGTTCAACTGCCTTGCTGAAGTTGTGATATGCCTCAAACAGCTCCCTGATCTTGATAACATCAAAAATGGTGTCTGAATCCTCAGCTTGGGCCTCTCCAATTGATGCACTTGATTAGACACATGTGTACTGCAGCTAAGTAGAAGAGCTTCAAAAGGAGAGATTTATATGTCAGTGAAATGGTTGTCTGCAGTGATGGCAATAACTACCTTCTACTCCATCCAATTTGGTTTGTCCAATCTACAAATCTGTAGGGTTCATAATGATTTATTAAGCTTATTCAGTGTTCAGTGTGTAGGCTTTGTGGTGGTGATGTAGGACCTGGGACTTGACTTGGGTCTACCTGGATGTCACCATCATAGATGGAGTTATCTGGGGGAGTCATGTAGAGTAATGCATTTCATTTTTTTTCTTTTGGCTCTATATTTTGTTTGAGAATTTCTCCATATCTCCCTCAGCTTCTGTCTTCTTGACAGTGGGAGAGTCTGGATTTTAAATATAGGCATCTCCCCTTTCTGTTTCTTTACTTGATCTCTGTTATCAGAGTAACAGCATGGTGTGACCATTTTAACAGTTGTTCAACATTGTCTATTCTCTTCATTTCATAACTGCGTTCCTCTTAGTTGCACTGCCTACAGTGTTCTGGTCAAATGATATTTCAGCTATCATGTATTGCCAGTCTTCAAGAAATCTGCCTCAAGGCCTTTTGAATCAACAGTGAAAGCACCCTTAGACCTTTGTATTGGTCAGCGAATGGAAACAAACAGTTTTTTACATTTCCTTTCTTTTACTCAGCAACTCCTCTCTCTTTGCAGGGTCTGAATTCACTCTTTCCCTGTATTTCTTTGTCCTCTCTGCAGTCATCATTATCTGCCTCAAGTTGACATAAGAAAAGGGAGTGTATGGTTTGAGAGGAAGACAAGACATTGTTTAGACTTAAACAGCATTCTAAGGTTGCTGTGAAGGGGTCTGTCTGATACACTAGAAATCTGTATCACTGAATTAAACTAAACACAATCAATTGTGGATCATCACAGCTTTTATTTGATGATGGACTCAAAAAGATGTTTAGAAGGACAAAACATACATTGGACTTATTATAGGAAATTAAATTCATATCATATGGTGTGACAATCAAATCATATGGCGTGACAGGCAGACATGTCACACCATATGATGTTTTCTGCACTAAGCATAACCTTGAGTCTTAAAGCGACACATTAGCATACTGAACACATGCTAGCTATAACAAAGCAGCATAGATTTACATGTAATTATGACAAAATAATAAAACGGCATTAGCATTTTTATGAGAAATGTGTCACACCAAAAGACATCTGGATCTGGAACTTTTGTCAGAGTGCCAACAAGATCTGATTTATTGTAAATATTAAAATGATAACTCACCTCAAGTTGTACAGAAGAAATACACTGTTAATACAACTTTGCTGAAGAAGGTCCTCTCCTTCCCAAGCCTGTCAAAACAGTTGCCCGTTCAAATATCCCAAAATAATGTCACACCATGTGATTTTGATTTGTGTGACAAAATCTTTTTGATTATAACTGACTCAAAACGTTATGCTTGGACTTTGATAAGAGTAGGCTCACAAATAGACATCTGTTATTTTTCTGTATTTCTTTGAGAGATTTATTTTCTTAGTTTTCTTTATGTTCTCACTATGAGAAACAAGTGTTGGACAGTCCAAAATGAGTTTTGTTATGTTTGGTTGGAAATTCTGAAAAAAATGATTTAATGTTGATTTAATGTTCACATAAAGCATAATGTTCTGCAAAATATTGAGAATGTTTTGAGAGATTGGTGAAAAAAGGTACACTGTTAGAGCAATCATTAGAAAATGGAAAAAGCTAAACATGACTGTCATCTCCCTCGGACTGGGGCTCCATCCAAGATATCACCTCGTGGCGTCTCATTGATCGTAAGAAAGTTGCGAAATCAGCCCAGAACTACACGGGAGGAGCTGGTCAATGACCTGAAAAGAGCTGGGACCACCGTTTCCAGGTCATGCTTTGAAATCACGCAGGGCACGGAAGGTCCCCCTGCTTAAACCAGCACATGTCAAGGCCTGTCTTAGGTCTGAACTTTTTGGTCATAATTCCACTAACTGTGTTTGGAGGAAGAAGAATGATGAGTACCATCCCAAGAACACCATCCCTAATGTGAAGCATGGGGGTGGTAGCATCATGCTTTTGGTTGTTTTGCTGCACATGGAACAGGGCGACTGCACTGTATTAAGGAGAGGATGACCATGTATTGCGAGATGTTGGGGAACAACCTTCTTCCCTCAGTTAGAGCATTGAAGATGGGTCGAGGCTGGGTCTTCCAACATGACAATAACCCGAAGCACACAGCCAGGATAACCAAGGAGTGGCTCTGTAAGAAGCATTTCAAGGTTCTGGCGTGGCCTAGCCAGTCTCCAGACATAAACCCAATAGAGAATCTTTGGAGGGAGCTCAAACTCCGTGTTTCTCAGCGACAGCCCAGAAACCTGACTTATCTAGAGAAGATGTGTGTGGAGGACTGGGCCAAAATCCCTTCTGCAGTGTTTGCAAACCTGGTGAAAAACTACATGAAACGTTTGACCTACTACTGTACCAAATATTAACATTGATTTTCTCAGGTTTTCAAATACTTATTTGCAGCTGTATCATACAAATAATTAGTAAAAAAAAATCGAACATTGTGATTTTTTTCTTTAAATTGTGTCTCTCACAGTGGACATGCACCTACGATGAAAATTTCAAACCCCTCCATGATTTCTAAGTGGGAGAACTTGCAAAATAGCAGGGTGTTCAAATACTTATTTTCCTCACTGTATATATATATATATATATATATATATATATATATATATATATATACAGGTTGGCCTATCTGAGACTTTAGTTACTATGATGGTAACTCTATTCACATAGACATGTATGCAATTAACTTTAGACTTCTGGAAGGCATTTGAATCTGAACTTGCAATTCATAAGATCATTTTCTTATAAATTTCTTCTCAAGGAGGTTTGTTACTGCTGTTCTAACATCCACAACGTTTCTGCTGCATTTCTTACTGATTACCCAAACTATGGAAGGGCCACAGCCCATATCACAGATTGTGTTTATGGCACATAAAAAGCATTTGGAGCATTAAAAGGAATTTGTCTTAACTTGTTATTTTTGTGTTAATTTTGATATCCGTATTCCCAAAGTGGTGTTTTTAAATGGTTATAAAAAGGGACCCTGAGCAGGTAGTGGAGGATGGTCTACCACCATAACGAGGCTGATGGGGGTTTAGATCGGTCCCTCTGCCACAAGCATCAAGTGTGTCAAATTCCTCACTCCAGTGTAAATTGTTGCTCCTTATTTAGGTTTAGTGGCACAGGGAGAGAGAAAAAGACTCTATAGAGCTGAAGAGAAGTGATTGTTATCCAGTCCTATTTACTTGAGTGTTTGGGGCACAACTACATTCACACAATAAAGTATCAGCTGCTCTCCATCTGGGTTCCAAACAAAGGAACCACTGTCTTTATCGAAATGAGTTCGGATTCCATTTCCCAAAGGGAAAACAACACAATGAAGAGTCAGGAGGGTTAATGATACTTTTGAATAACTCTTCATGTGGGCCATTTGGGGTTGAATTTTTAGAAAAAAGAGAAAGTGAAAAAGAAAATGCTCTGTCAGTGATTAATTCTGAATATCAGTCACTGCTTCTTGAGCTTTTAAAAATGAATTAAGCAAAAGCACAAGTAGAGGGCATTGTCATGCAAATGTGATGAGATGTATTGTTAGAACACGTGTTAAATCTAATTAAAGTGAACTCAAGGTTGTCTGCTCTGTTTTTTGGAGGAAAGCGAGAGCAACACAGGTGGCAGACAAAAGAAATATAGTTGTCAAGATATACAATCTAAATAATAGCCTGGTCATTGTTTGTCTTTACCCCTTCAGTAAATATTATTAATTTATGCAGATGAGATATTATCATGAAAAAGACAGATAATGAGGGTCAAAGACCCAAACTGGTTACAGTTTCCCTTCTGAGATGATGAATACTACGGAACCCCCGAGGTGGCATGGAGGGGGGAAAAAAAAGGAAAAACAAATTGTTTGCAAAAACATGTAATGGAACAATCAATTTTGCGAAATTTTGACTTTGTTTTGCAAGAGTTTTGCAAGTTCTTGTAAATTAAACAAACAATAAGGTTAACCTAGCTAGTATCTAGCTAGCTAGTAGCACGACATGATTACATCTTGGGGTGGTTAAATACATCCAATGTTTATTTTGATAAGCATTACTAATTCATACATGCCAAAGTAAAGTTTATAATGGACATTGTTGTAGACTGTTGATGTCAATGACTGTAGGCTAACCTTAGTAGCTAGCTAGTATCTAGAGTTGCCCCCGGTGCTGCGCATCGGAGTGTGAATGTGGTGAATGTTTATCTGATGAGCAGGTGGCACCTTGTACGGCAGCCCCGGCCACAGTGTATGAATGTGTGTGAATGGTGAATGTTCCCTGTAGATGTAAAAGCGCTTTGAGCAGTTGTTAAGACTGGAAAAGCGCTATATAAATACAGCACATTTACATTTACATTTACATTTACATTTAATCATGACATGCTACTAGCGCGCTAGCTAGGTTAGCCTTGTTAGTTGCAAGATCTTGCAAATAAAAGTTGATCTCACGAATCAAAGTCAAGATCTCGCAAAAGTGTTTGTCCCCAGTACATCTTTGATTTTTTGGGGCTCCGTACTGTATCAAATGAGGTCCAATAGCACTTAAACAGCAGGAGATCAACAGCGCCGACTCAGTGCTGTGACGTGATCTAAAACCAGACTAAAACAATGTTCTGCTGCAGAAATCTACAGACACAGCCAAAGACAAATACCATGTAATCTCTGTATTTTCAGAGTTTTATTTCCATTGTAGTAAAAGAAGACGTAGAAACGAAATAGACCAAAATCTCAAAATTGACCATGACATGAAAAATGTTGCCTATATTAAATAGTAACTTCATCGTTTTGATCGTAGGCTCCTCATGTAATAACAGTGTTTCTTCATTAATGGTGCAGTGTTTCTTATTGTACAATTAACAAAATTGCAACAACAGCCTTTTTCAGTTTAGTGTGAAGAATTTTGATGAGAATTTTCCAAAAGATTTTTGAGGTGTTAGCTTTTCCAATAACCCCAAAACAATTAAAATT
>NC_048428.1:4831174-4840268 GCF_013103735.1 Etheostoma cragini | reverse complement strand
TGTTATACTGTATCTCCAGTGGGCAAATGTCAGAGGAGTTAAACCTGCTAGGCTGTGTGTAAAGCATAAGGTTTTCAAACAACCCCTGAAGATGGTGTCCATTACAACAGAGGGGCTTGTCCTCCAGGGCCGTAAACTGACAGGACTTCCATGAAGCCACTTCACCAGGCCTCTTCAAGAGAGAAAAGACAATATCACTGTTGATGTGTTTGATAGGTGGTAAATCAAGGGTTTTTGTGCTGACACTCTTTGAGACACTCCTTTTTTCAATCATTGTCATTATAGTGAGCCTTTGTACCACAAACATGTATCACTTGAATCAATGTAGACTGTGTTATAGAGAGTTATATAAAATCAGCTATTATGCTCAGTAATTGGCTTTAAGAGGCATAGATTAAATGTAGTTAAACAGTTTTGGGAGCTATGAAATCTCTGACCAGTCAAAGGACCACTTTTTAAAGTTCTTAACCTAGTCTCGGAATCAACCACATTTTAACACATTCTTTACCAGGTGGCAGACAAATAACAGACCGGTCAAGACCACCACTGCAGGAATATTACTAAATTCCCTAGGAATTGTTTTATTGTTAACATCATTACTGTGATTGCATGTACAACTTCCTGCTTCATATGCAACCAATGACTTGAATATTTTCAATTTTTTGTCAGTGTTATTGGCTGTCACTGGCTGTGTTAATGTCTTGTATTCTGGATGTACAGTGCTAGAAAAAAAACTAGATGCCAAGCCCCTTCTGTTATCTCCGTTAGGATGATTGATGTTTAGTTAAAAGAAATACAACAACAATCCACAGCGTTTTTTCCCTTATGCCAAAATGATAAGCCAGACCCTACTCCAGCGCTGCCACAGTGTTGTGGAGAGAAGACTGGCTATGCAAGACTAGGTGGACGTAAAACATGGGAAAGAAATGTTGAATAAAGATGGTTAAATGGTGGAAGTTGATTTCAGCTCTTTAGTATTTGTATTCTATTTGTATTTGTATTCTTATAGAAAACAAAAGAAAATACCCACACAAAATTCACCTCTGCAGTGCCTTTTGATTATTTTATCAAGACATTTCTTATGAAACACATACACCTATGGGAATGTGGATCTTTCAGATCTATTTGAGTAGTGCCTATTGGAGGTGTGACGAGATCTCGTCCATCTCGCGAGATTAAACATGACCAGATTTCACAGTAAGGTAAAAAAGTGTCTTGCGATATCTGTACATAAGTGCAGAAGAGCAGCCTCGAAGTTGGCCAAAAAAATCCCCCGGCCGTTTTCCAAAGTTGACTCTGATTTAAAAAAAGAAAAAAGCTGCCAAAAAAAAAACATTGTTTGAATGTTAGAGAGTACCAACTCTCTCTCTCTCTCTCTCTCTTTTTTTCTCTCTCTCTCTCTCTCTCTCTCTCTCTCTCTCTCTCTCTCTCTTCTCTAGCCTATTTCCTTGTTTAGTGCTGCAATTAATAAAATGCAGAGGAGAAAAGATCTGTCTTCACAATAACCATCTAATGAGTGTTTTTATGTGTGCTTTAAGGTGGAATCGATGTGAAAAAATAGTTTAAAAACGCAATTTTAATATCTGTCTACCGTACAATGACAAATTCAAATACAAAAACATTTGGTCTCAACTACTGCCAGAAAACGCTTAGTTACGTTGTAACCTTGGCTCTCTGAGTGAATAGACTCTCTCACCCCTATACATATGGAATAATTAACAGTGGAACTGTTATACAGGAGAGAAGCCACTCATTTGAGTTCATGGCATAGCCTGCTCGGTTGTCAGTGCCCGGTTTTCTATTTTGACTTTTGATTGAATACAGGACTATTTTTCCAGTCTTATTTCTTCATTGAAGTTTTCCTTCAAAATAGCGTTAATATCTCCTCTCGATCTCGTGAACCCAATTTCATGTCTTGTCTCATGAGCTGGTTATCTTGTCATACCCCCCTAGTGCCTATGGATTGCTTGTTTCATATTTTATTTATTGTTTTTTGATACACTCGAGCAAGGTCTTGATCATGATCTGGTCTCTCTTCTTTACACATACGGTAGATAAAAGCATAAAACAACCTTGTGTACAAGAGCAACAGCAGCAAACAGTACAAAAACATAACCTTTGCAAATGTCTTGTTTACTTTGGCTGCACAGCACATTCTAAAAGTAAAGTAAATCTTTTTTCAAATAAAAACCTGTGAGAATCACATCAGAAGTTCCAAAGTCTAAAAAAAACGCCTTCTGTTTATGAGTAAATGAAATGATTGCCAAATGAGCTCAATCTTAGCTCCCTCCCTCCCCTGCTCTCTCTCCCTACATTGAAGCATTGCACTCCAGCAGCATACACATCAAAGGGAAGTCAACCCATGTGATTGGTGCTGGGACATGGAGTGCTTGTCAGACATTGCTCTTTTTAGCATCCTCCCTGTGGAGCAGATATTATTTCTCACACTGTGGACTTGCCAGCGCAGACAGCGTGGTCTTGGTAACTAACGCAGCATGTTTGCTTTAGTTAATTGGCTTCTGAAGTAACCATTGTTTACTCAATAGCCCGTAATGAATTCCCCGCCAGCCTGATTACAGCGTAATCATAACATAAAACCTCACTTAAAATGACAAGCAACAGAGGGCAAGGACAGGAGTCTACAACATCATATACAGACAAACAATGAATTAAAAACAATAATAAATTCATTCTTTAAAAATAATGTAGTAGCTTATTTATGATATCTTAAACAACTACCATCACATGCATTGAGATGAAAACAAGACAATGCTATATTTGCATGCGACTAGTGTTATTACCAAGGGACCTCAGGTTTTAGAAATCCCCCCCCCCCCCCACATGCCTGTCTTTTGTACTGTGCATTCAATCAAGATAAGCAAAGTTTTTTTCTTTTACTCAAATGTACTGACATTATCCATTAAGTCTGTTAAGAGATAGTTTCCTACCACATGCTGTCATGCATGTCATCCATCTCATCTTTTGAGATTTTGATCTTCTGATGGATTTGAGCTTGCTCTTCTGCAAATGGGTTTCCATGCTGTGTAGCCTGACTTTGCACCCACAATGCTTTCAAAACCATTATCTGAAATTGCCAATGCAGCCTCCGTGGAGAAAACAGAAAAAAAACACCATAGAAAATAAGACCCCATATCACAGGGATGCCAATTTCCACGGAACTCATATTATCACATAACCTCTGTCTTTGGCAAAAGACGGTAGATATTTTGCGGTGGAATTTTTACTGGAAATGTTACACATTTCAATGCCAAATTCTTTTTTTACTATTGTTGTTTTCTGACCCAAAATGCACAACTATTACAGGGTTTCCGCGGCCTCTTAAAAATCAAATGTGTAGTTCTTAAAAAGTCTTGAATTTGCTAAAGTATTGTGTTCTACGTCTTAAATCATTTTAAAAAGGTCTTAATTTTCCTATGTATAATTAACCCTACCTATATTGCTCATTAAAACTGTAGTATGTTGTTGTTTTTCTATTCTGTGGTGTTGTAGTTTTTTTTGTCGCTAGTCCAAATATAATTTGTTGTATTACGACTACTAACAAGACCAACATGCAACTTATACTGCAGCCGTCTAGACACCAGTAACGCCACTGAGGAAATGTTTCAGACAATGTTTCCAGACTCTGACATCTGACTTTGTTTTTGATTTTGATATACTTAAGGTCTTCAATTTCATTCAGTATGGTCTAATGGTAAATTTGACAGGGTTAAACCTGTAAAAACCCTGTGTCATTTTAATTTTAATTTTAATTTTAATCTGTTTATTGATCCCACATGGGGAAATTACGATTAGAAGGTGTGTCTTAATTCTTGCCTTCACCCTCTGAGCCCTGAAGGGTTTTTGACCCCTTCTGGTCCGTCTGGTTTTATTTTATAAAAAAGCTTGTAAAACATCAACCCTGTTTTGCACAGTCAATTTAAAAACATCTTTTTCAAGACAAATTAGACTGTCAGAATATTTGTGTTGCATTGATGCCACCTGAATGTAAAAAAAGTTATAGGACCATAAATACAACTAAAAAAATGAAACGGAAATTGAATCCTTCAGAGATTTATTGTAATCACACACAAAAATATGATAGCTAAGCAATTTTCTTTTGTAAAAGAGTTGGTTCATGTCTTTGGATCATTGGAGCACAGAAATTGACATTATAATTTCTATAGAACTACAACTATTTACATTTTTGCAAAAAAAGTCCAGGCGTTTTTGCCCTCATGCCATCTACTGATGCCAAGCCCCAAAACAGTTCCTGTCTGCAATAACACAGAGGGCCACATCACATGCCTTGCATTTCCAGGGGGTGACATGTCTGACCTGCCTCATCTGCCTGCAGTGTGCACATGGCCTTCGACCATATGAGGCCTTCTTGCTTGCTTCAGTTTGTTCAGATGTTGGCACAGGTACACCGTCACTCTGTTCCTGAGTGGGGGGTACATCAACTGTGACACCACAGAGATGGGCTGTCCTGTGGGGCATTGGCTGTTGCTTCTTCTCTGTGCAAACCTCCTTGTGGAGCAAGTAACTGTTGGTTGTAGCAAAATCCCAAAAATTCTTGTCTTGCTTGGGCCGGTGTGGTGGTGACTTCTTCGTAATCACCACTGTAAAACAAATAAATAAAGCAAAGTATTAGATCATACACATCAGACCAATGAATGTTTTTGTATTTTATTTCTCACACAGCATAAGAAAACAATGGCTGAGATGCTACAGTACCGTAACCAACACAGCTAAAAAAAAGCCCTGCCCATCCACCTGCAGCTAAAAGTTGTATGCCTCATTTACATTCAAAGTTTGCTGAGATGCCATTTTTCTACGTGTTTCTCCGTATCTTCTCCAAAAGGCTGTGTCCCCCCGTCTGTATCTCTCCCATTTTATGAGCTGCGCTTCATGCACCATATCGCACACCCACTTGAACGACGGACCAGCCTGTCATTGGTTGTAGCACAATAACAAAGGCCCAGTGCATCATGGGATATCTAAAATGGCGGTTAGCATCGAGCTAGCGGAAAAAACGGCCGAAGAATTTATAAATTATGGACATAAAGTGGATCAATCTTGGATGTAAGAGTATGGATTTATTGCTCAACAACTCCGAAACATGGCACAAGTTCCAGGAGGGATAGAAAATCACCTGTAAAGGCTAGAACGGCACCAAAAGCATCGCTGTAAAGGCTAACTGGTTAGCTTTTAGCCCAAAAAAGGGTATGTTAATATCTTTTATGGTTATAAAATGATTCAAATATGAATAAGAAGTGCCTTTTTCACTTGTGGGCGAGTGTCCCGGTTCCAGAGGGTTAATACATAAAAATAATTCAAAGCCACAGAAACAGCAGATCGTAAGGATGGATGCAGAGCATTCCATAACTTATGTGAAACTGACTCAAAAGCTTGATCACCACGGGTCTTAAAGGAGAACTCTGTTCAATTCCAACATGTAGCTCTGTTATTTGTAAATTTGGAGTTCTGTCAATATAGAGAAAAACAAAACCAATCGATGCTGCCTACACCGTGTTATCCTCCTGCTAGAATTAGCACCCAATAGGCTTCAGAGGGGCAAGTTTTAAACGTGTTTTTAGCCTCTTGACGTGTTCAAATGTCATTACAAGTGCCTACCCATGTGCAGTGATTCCTTCAGAGTGAACACAGTGAATCTGACTGATGTAGATGTGACAGAACTGCATGAAAGTTGTGCTAATTCAGCTGTGTTTAGTTCCTGTGTTGATACTGCAAGGATTGCTTTGGGACCGTCTGCAAACTACAACACAGAAAAGAGATACAAAATGTTCATAAATAAGCATATGCTGATTCTTTAAAAGTAAGTGCTAGAGTACAACTAGCAAGAGATAAGTTATATTTGAGGTAAGTTTGGAGACACTACCTTATTTAATCACTAAATTGATAATCTGCACATTATTTTTCTGTGTTGTACTTTGTAGACGGTCCCTAAGCTCTCTAACTGCCATCTCAACACAGGAACTAAACACAGCTGAATTAGCACAATTTTCATGCATTTCTTTCACATCTATAACAGTCAGATTCACTGTGTTCACTCAGAAGGAATCACTGCACATGGGTAAGCACTTGTAATGACATTGTGAACATACTAAGAGGCTGAAAACACGTTTAAAACTTGCCCTTTTTAAGCCTGTTTGGTGTTAACTCTAGCAGGAGGAAACAGGACAGACAGCAAGCGAGCGAGCTGATGAATATGGTGGAAGTAGCTCAGGTACATATGCAGGAGTAAAGTCCTGCATTTTAGTCCATGCCCAACTGGGGCCAACTTATATATGCACCTTGGGACCGGGCTTCAGACCAATTTTCACATCAAAGTTGTTATGAAGGTGGAGTAGGTTGGACCCAGATGAAGAGATAACAGGCGAAGTTGTCAGCTTGAGTCTCTCTTAAAACGAAAATCCATAAAACAGTAGGGGTCCAAAAACAGCAAGTAAAAAAAAACTGAGTAACAAAATAAAGTGCAACCGAGGGAAAAATCAGGAAACAGGCAGGGAAATACACAGCACGCTGACACAGAAAAACAAACAAAAAACAGAAAACAGAACGATCATAACACGAAACAATAACAGAACCTCAAAACCAACAGAAACTCAAACTCAAAACCATAAAATCACAACAAAAATTCTAACTAAACTATGAGGTTGATGAATTCAAAAACAAAGATAGAAAGGTTTTAGAACTGACCACACTGACACAAAGACAGCTAACACACATGTAACGTCTAACTTTTGCACTTTTTACAGCTACTAAACTTTAACCTTACATTTTGATATGCCTAAAGTGTTTTATATTTATGGATCTTACTGGAAGTGTTGATTTAAGAGGTTTGATGGATCAAACAAAGAAACTACCTGCTGTCGGCCGCTGCTTTAAAAAAAAAACAAATACATTATTTTAACAAACTAAAAAATATGTCAAACATTTTTCTAAATGAACTTAATGAAGAAATAAAACAAGATATAAGTACTTTGCCATAATAAACAAAAACGAACTAGTCTGTGTCACGGGCGGAGAAAAAAACATGGGCTACAGTCTGATAAGCTGTAGGTCAAGGGTCAGGCTCGGGCCTGACCTCTCAGGCCAGGGCCAGGCTAGGGTCATATGCAAGAGCCAGACCATGCAAGGTTGTGTATGTAAGAGTGAGAATATAATGAATCCTATATGCAAAAAA
Organism: Etheostoma cragini; assembly: GCF_013103735.1. Classification (NCBI taxonomy): domain Eukaryota; kingdom Metazoa; phylum Chordata; class Actinopteri; order Perciformes; family Percidae; genus Etheostoma; species Etheostoma cragini. Next base: position 4,833,061 of record NC_048428.1, on the reverse strand, counting down.
GAGCCAGTGAAGAGATTTGAGTAGACTACAGGAATAATGTGAGATTGTTCATTTGATCTAGTGAACATTCTGAAATGACTAAAGACAATTAAGAGTATACATACAGTACTTAGTGAAAATAAAAGTATCTTAGTAGTCAATAAGACAAACTCAGCCAACACACCTCTTTTCTCCTGGTAGCTGGCATCTTTGATATTAAGAGTACCTATCAGTAGGACCTGCGTAAGATAAAGGAAAGAGAAAAACAAGTATATAAACCGAAGGAGGAAAACCACCAGCATGTTTGTATTATGCGAGCTATCTATTCTGAACTTTATGAAATTTCCTGCACTTTCTCACAGACTTGGCACCTTTTCTTAACCTGTCTTTCATCTTGGGAGTCAATAAATCTATGTCATCCAATTTAGTGGAAACGTGCAAAGTGGTAAATTCTTCCTATTCTTTGTTTTGTTCAGGAAATGGCTGAGCTGGTCCACTGTAAACACTTCCTCCGCTTCCTCATGCTCCTGCTCTTCAAACTAAGACTCAAATGTTAATACTTCCTTCTCTGAAATTTTCTCTGCCCCCTCCCCCTTCCACAATACCCCCATCCAGCTTCACCGATTTGTTCATCGCTTGCTGCCCACCTTTCGGTGAGCCTGGCCCTTTTTTTGGGGCCTCCCCAGTTGCATCTGCACTCTCGACTTCCTCACCAGCCGCTAGCTCCTCCCTCCCATCCACCTCCTCCGTCCCATCCACCTCCTCCATTGCCTCTTGCTCCTGCTTCCCCCCAGCTGCACATGAGTCTGACCCCGGATCCCACCACTCCTTCTCTCCCAGTCTGCTGCTCTGCGGTTTTCTCACTGTTTGCGTCTACTGATTTGTTGGGTTTCTTTAAATAACATCACAGAGTACCGTCTAGACCTGCTCTTTTATGAAAAGCGCAATGAGATAACTGTTGTTGTGATTTTGCACTATATAAATAAAATTGTATTGAATGTAATTGAATTGATTTTGGCGTGCTCGCGTACACAACATACGAGCCGTCTCCAAACTTTACCCTGAAACTCACACTTAGAGTTTGGGCTGGGCTATTTAATTACATAAACAATTAGCTACAGAAAGATAGCTTCAGTGTAACAACCTTAGACACAACGCTGGTGAATTATTGAATAAAGTCACAAAACTTATACAAAAAACCTGGTCACATGAAGTTCCGGCTAGAACACTTTACACTAACATATGAACAGGAACAGACAAAGAAGAAATAATTCCTTCAGTTTCAATAGGGCCTTTGCCACTGCCCTAATAATCTGTTGACAGCTGTGAAAACTAGGAGAAAGGACCGGCTGTGGAAACACAGCATGAGAGGATATTCTGCTGGACACAGCAAAGACGGGCCCCGCAGAAGCTGAGTGTACCTAAGAATAGCAGCAAGAATGGAGGAGCGAAAGAGAAAAGGGAGGGGGTAGGAGAACAGTTGGGAATAAGTGGAGTAGGCTTTCTTAAACTTTAAATGTTTTTTTAGTTCCTGAGAAGATAATTGGGTAAAATATAATACATACTTGCCTGGTCTCTCTTGGAATCTGGCAGGTGTCAACGGTAAATGTGGTGGAATTTTTTTGCTACAAACCCACTCTATGTAGGTTGAGACAGTGGTACCCCAGGACTCATTTAGCTCAGTGTCCAACATAACTTCATAAACTGTCTCAGAGTGGAAGGTCAACTGTGTCTCCATAGCTGACCGGAGACAGAACAGCTAGGGGTGCACCATTCAGAAAATGTCAAGATTCGATTCAAATTGATTTTTGATTAAAAAATGATTCACAATTACCAAAAACAATTCAGAGTATGTACATGTAGTTACTTTTCCCATATGATAGAACAAATGCCATTAAAAAAAAAAAA
>NC_048428.1:4827136-4831074 GCF_013103735.1 Etheostoma cragini | reverse complement strand
GGAAGTTGCAGTATGTCCAAGCAGTTGACCAGTTCCGGAGATGTGTGTCTCCCTGCCCGCGTTTCATCTCGGTAGGAGGCTCTCATGAGCTGTGTGTTGCTTGTCTGGGCCTGTCGCACCCCACGGCAGCTCTCGAGGGGGCTGTATGTGTCCATTGCGGGGCCCTGCCCATGCGGGTACTGAGGTCCCGCACGGCCCTCTTTTCCGCAGACGGTCAGATACGCTCTCCCCGTAGCTTTGGCCCCACGGCCGCTGAGGCGGCTCGCCGTTTTCGCTCGTGTGGGTCGCAGCGAGATCTACTCGAGGTTTCGTCCTTTGTCTGCCGGTTCCGACTCCCCCAGTCCCCATTCGTGGGCCGGGCTCTTGGCTTCGTCTGTTCGGGGACGCTGACAGACGTAGCGATTGCACTCTGGCTCTGAGGAGCTAGTTGTGCTTGGCAGCGTGGAGGAGGGAGAGGACTTCCGGGTGTCGGGCTGACGTCATCAGAAGAGCGCCGCGCCCGATTGTGATGTTGCGATCTGTGGCAAAACGCGGTCTGGATTGGCCACAGGCTGTCTGGGAACTTACCACCAGTGGCAGACTGGTTGGTTGCTTCCTGCTGAGCCACTCCGTGGCTCCCCAGGTGCTGGAGTATGGAGTATGTGGCAGGGATTACGGACTGCGGCTACAGGACGATGCCGCGAGTTGATGACGCTCTGGTGAGTTACCTCTCTCCCCAGCAGAAGTCGTCTTTCAGCCAGCCGGCGCTGCCGACGGGGCCGTTTCGGGTGTCTTCCTCGCTAGTGGGGAAGACGTATATGGCGGCAGGCCAGGCTGGAGCAGGCCTGCAAACATTGGCGGTTTTGCTGGCCTACCAGGCGGGCCTGTTGCTGGAGATGGGCCACCCACCGTCAGCGCCAGAGATGGAGTGTTGGTTCTCGCGGTCCCCCTCGAGCAGCTTGGGACGCAGGGCAACGCCCCCCCTCCCCGGCGGGTCGAACCTGAGGGACGTCAGCTAGTTGCGGAGGGGCAAGGCGCTGAGGTCCTGACTGTGTGTTTAGCCCCCGGAGGCCGACTGGGGTTCGCTCAAGGGTGGCCACTAGCGTAGTTGTCCCGCCGCCGTGGCGCTCGGAAAGCGCTACCCGCCCCCGAGCCTTCTCCGCTCTGCCAGCCCCGAGGGGTGGCTGTGGGCTGGTGATTCGGCTCCCAAACTGCGGTTCATTGGCTGGTTCTTCCTGGCGGCCGCTTTAGGGGCTCGTCCATGATCGGCCACCAGACCTGAGGGGTTGGTTACGCTGGCGGATTTTGCAGGAGCTTGGCGGGACTTGGAGTACATTCCCCGTGGGTTCTGTGATCCGTCAGACGGGTTCGGGCTGCAGTTCCGGGTCCGCCCCCCCGGCTTCACTGGGGTTGTCCGGACTGTGGTGCACCCTGGTCAGGGCCTGGTGCTGGGACAGGAAGTGCGCTCGCTGCTGAAGAAGGGGGCCGTGGAGCTCGTTCCCCCGCCGGCCAGCGGGTCCGGTTTCTACAGCCGGTGCTTCCTGGTTCCCATGAAGGACGGAGACCTGCGCCCTATTCTGGATCTGCGGGTTCTGAACCGGTCTCTGAGGAGATACGGGTTCAAGATGCTCACCATCCCCGCCGTCGTGTGTCAATGCCCCGGAGGCCGACTGAGGTCCGCTCCAGGGTGGCCGATGGCGTTGTTGTCCCGCAGCCGTGGCGCTCGGGAAGCGCTAGCCGCCCCCGAGCTTCTCCGCTCTGCCAGCCCCAAGGGGTGGCAGTGGGCCGGAAGTTCGGCTCCCGAACTGCGGATCATTGGCGGGTTCTTCCTGACGGCCCGCTTCAGGGGCTCGTCCGTGATCGGCGCGTCACACCGGCCACCGGCCCTGAGGGGTTGGATCCGCTGGCGGATTTCACAGGAGCTTGGGGGGCTTGGAGAAGAGCATTCGGTCCGAGGACCGGTTTGTCACCGTGGATCTGAGGGACGCTTTCTTCCACATCTCCATTCGTCCTTCCCACTGGAAGTTTCTGAGGTTTGCCTTTGGGGGCGTGACGTACCAATATCGGGTTCTTCCCTTTCGGCCTGGCACTCTCCCTTCGCACTTTCACCAAGTGTATGGATGCGGCGCTGGCCCCTCTGCGGCTCCAGGGCATCCGGGTCCTCAATTACATCGATGACTGGCTTATATTACATCGATGACTGGCTTATCCTAGCTCAGTCTCGGGAGTTGGCGGTTCGGCATCGAGATGTCGTCCTTGCTCATCTTTTTCGTTTGGGGCTGAGGCTCAACGAGCGTAAGAGTGTGCTTGCACCCGCCCAAAGGATTGTGTTCTTAGGGGTGGTGTGGGACTCGTGACGATGCTGGCACGTCTGTCTCCGGCTCGTGTCGAGTCCGTTCTGGCCATGGTGAAGGGTGTGAGGCTGGGCCGCGCCATCACAGTGAAGCACTTCCAAAGGGTGTTGGGCCTCATGGCGGCTGCTTCCAGCGTGATACCTTCTGGTCTTCTGCACATGAGGGCCCTGCAGTGGTGGCTGAAATCCAAGGGGTTCTCCTCGAGGGGAAACCCGTTCCGCCTGATTTGGGTTACGCACAAATGTCTTCGCGCCCTGTCGGTGTGGAAGAAGCCTTGGTTCCTGTCCCAAGGACCCGTGCTGGGGGCACCCTGTCGCCGTGTAATCGTTTCGACAGACGCTGCCCTCGCTGGGTGGGGCGCGGTCATGGACGACCGCTCTGCAAGGGGTGTTGGCAGGAGCATCACTCGTCATGGCACATCAATTGCCTCGAGATGCTGGCCGTGTTCCGGGCTCTGGGGAGCTTCCTGCCTGCACTCCTGGGTCACCACGTGCTGGTCAGGTCCGACAATACAGCAGTGGTGGCCTATCTGAATCACCACTGGGGTCTGCGCTCACGCCCTCTCTGCAGACTGGCGCATCAGATCCTCCTGTGGTCCCAGCGGAGACTGCTCTCTCTCAGAGCGATGTTTATCCCTGGTCTTCAGAATCAGGGTGCGGACCTGCTGTCGAGACAGGGGCTGAGGCATGGGGAATGGCGACTCCACCCCGAGGTAGTGGAGTCCTTGTGCGGAAGGTTTGGACCTATAGAAGTGGACTTGTTTGCGTCTCAGGAGACTACGCACTGTCCTCTGTGGTTCTCCCTGACGCAGCCTGCCCCGCTAGGGCTGGACGCCATGGTGCGGGAGTGGCCGAGGCTGCGTCTGTACGCTTTTCCCCCAGTCGCTCTGGTCCCGGGGATCCTGGAGAGGGTCCGTCGAGAGGGCATCCACCAGCTTCTGGTAGCGCCGTTCTGGCCGACCCGAGTGTGGTTCTCGGACCTGACGGCCTCCTTCCTGGGACAGCAGGTCCCTCTGCGGAGGGACCTGCTGTCCCAGGAAGGAGGCCGGGTTCTTAACCCTTGCCCCGCCCTGTGGCGGCTGTGGTTCTGGCCCTTGAGGGGGCCCATAACCTAGAAGTGGGCCTGACGGTAGGAGCGGTCGAGACTCTCCATAGCTCCAGGGCCCTGTCTACACGGAGGTTTTATGGCCTGAAGTGGAACGTCTTCTCTGCCTGGTGCAGAGGACGCATGCTGGACCCTGTTACCTGCCTGGTGGTTCAGGTGCTGGAGTTTCTGCGGGACCGCTTCTCTGCGGGCCTCTCCCCATCCACCCTCAAGGTTTACGTGGCAGCCGTTTCAGCTTTCCACGCCCCTTTGAGGGATGGGTCTCTGGGGAGGCTTCCCCTGGTCGTGCGGTTCCTCCGTGGGACCCGAAGGATGAGACCTGCAACTCGCCCTAGGATTCCCATCTGGGATCTGGCGGTGGTTCTCGAAGCTTTGGCTGAGGCCCCCTTCGAACCCTTGGAGTCGGCTGAGGCCAAGTACATAACCCTGTAGATGGCCTTCCTCCTTGCTATCACCTGTCTGAGGAGGGTGGGGGATCTCCAGGCGCTTTCGGTTGCTTCC
>NC_048428.1:4815353-4827036 GCF_013103735.1 Etheostoma cragini | reverse complement strand
TAACCCGAGACGTTTTGCACAGCTGTGTGACATGACTGTGCTGCCTCAAGCACTCCCATCCTGCCAAGGTCGTGGAGGAATATCAAAGAACTGCAGTATTTCAAAGTAAGTCAATACGCATTGATTAAAGGCAAAATTGTTTTTGTTTTGGATACATTTCTACTTCTTCCAACCACATCTCTATTATTGCAATAGAACATATTGCAATGTTCACTGAAAAAACACTGCATATTAACGCTGACTCTACTCTAATAACATAAGTCAGTTCCAGCAACTCATTAAAGCAGCAAACAAGATATGGAGCTCTTAATTTTTGAAAAAACCTTCAAAGCACCTTGCTAGTTTAAATTTCAGTACGCATATCTTAATGCAAAAATTGACTGCAGTATTGTTTAAAGTTAACATCTTAGTCAACTTTAAACAATACTGCAGTAACTTTAAAGTAACAAGTTGACAATTTGAAACGTATGAAGTACTTCCTTGTAACACTGTATTAAAAAATTTAAAAAATTATATAAATACAGATAAAATTATGAAGATAGATAGACGGAAATACAATTTAGTAGCATATGTCCTTAAATGGCTGCTAAACCAATAATGGCCACTATCTCTTATTTTCTCATTCCTTTGGGGTTGTAAACAAAGTCCCAAACTGATCCAAGCCACTCCATTAAATCTAAAGCCCCAAACGCACTTAAAGCTGTAACTGACGCGTCTTATTGACTATGTTTTACTTACTTACTTACTTACTGCCCGTCACCCCTACCAGGGTATGGGCCGCCAACAACAACAACAACAGCTCTCCAGAGTCCTCTTTCCTGGGCCATTTTCTCTAACTGGTTCCAGGTGTAGCCCATCTTGGTGGTGTCAGCCTCAAGGTTGCGTCGCCAGGTGTTTCTTGGCCGACCTCTCTCCCGCTTGCCTTGTGGGTTCCACCGCAACGCCTGCCTAGTGATGCTGGTTGGTGGTTTTCATAGGGTATGCCCTATCCAACCCCATCTCCTCTTCCTGATTTCTTCTTCGGCAGGGAGTTGGCCCGTCCTTTCCCGGAGGTTGGTATTACTGATGGTGTCAGGCCATCGGATCTGGAGAATTCTTCTGAGGCAGGTGTTGATGAAGGTCTGGACTTTTCTGTTGGTAGTCTTATTTATCCTCCAGGTCTCTGCCTCATACAGTAAGACTGACTTTACGTTGGAGTTGAATATTCGGATCTTGGTGGTCACTGACAGCTCTCTGGAGGTCCAGATGTTCTTGAGCTGGGCGAAGGCGGCTCTTGCTTTACCAATCCTTTCCTTGATGTCTGCGTCTGTACCGCCCTGCTGGTCAATGATGCTTCCCAAGTATGAGAAGGACTGAGCTTCTTCCAGGGGGCTCCCATTCAGGGTGATGGGTTCTGTGCTTGCGGAGTTGGTCTTTAGGATCTTGGTCTTGTCCCTGTGGATGATTAGGCAGATTTGCTGCGACAAGGTTACCACTACATTTGTCTTCTCTTGCATCTGCTGCTAGCTGTGGGAAAGTAGTGCCAGGTCATCAGCGAAGTCTAAGTCGTCGAGCTGACTCCACAGAGTCCATTGTATTCCGTTCCTATGCTCGCTGGTGGAGGTCTTCATAATCCAGTCGATTGCGAGGAGGAAGAGGAAAGGTGACAACAGGCATCCTTGTCGGACTCCTGTTCGTACTTGGAAGCTGTTTGTGAGCTGTCCTCCATGTATAACTGCAGGACATGCCTTCATAGGAGATTTTAATCAGGTTGACCAACTTGGCTGGGATGACATAGTGCCGAAGGAGCTTCCAGAGGGTTTCTTGATCCACGCTGTCGAATGCCTTTTCATAGTCGATGAAGTTGATGTACAACTATGATGCGTGGAGTAGCGATTTGGTCAGTGCAGGATCTATTTTGCCAGAAGCCTGCCTGTTCGTCTCGCAATTGCAAATCTACGGTTCCATTTATCCTCTCCAAGAGGACTCGGTTGAAGACCTTTCCTGGCACCGATAGGAGTGTGATGCCCCTGTACTTGTTAAAGTCGCTGAGTGACTATGTTTACATGCACATAATATTCGACTTTGTCCTAATTCCAAAAAAGTATGATATTCCAATCGTCAATTGGTTAAAGTGACCTTTTTACAAGAAGAAAAATGGTAGTTAAAGTTAATGTTTTTCTACCTGATAATGGCCTCCCTTTATTTTCTGTGATAAACATGTATTCCTGACTCAATTACGGAAATTATTCTGGATATGACCACTTCTGTTTTTTCCAAGATAATAATGATCACAGATGGGATTTTAAACAGGACAAAATGTTTTATTGTTGAAGAGACTGATTGCATTCCCTAAACATATATGTTATCTCAATTGTTTGAAATTGAAATAAAAACAATGTTTGTTAATAGACTCTGATGTAAAATTTCTTTCTTTAATTGTTTTTAAAACGCCAACTGAGTCACAGGTCAGTTTGACCCGAGGGATACGAGAGGGTCCAAAAAAAGAGGACAATACAGGGTTTTAGGTTTGCAAACCTTGCAAACTGTTGGCTTGTTTGTCTGTGTACAAAAACCATAGCAACGCACAGAGCTGGCCATAAACTTGTGGTGAAAACCCAGATTAAGACGTACATTCCAAATGCGCTTTATACATGTCCAAACAATGCCTCTAAACCCAAATATCACACGTCTTAATCGGAATATGCTATATTTGGAAAATATAACATTTTCACCACAGCAACACCACAGAAAAAAACGTTTTTTAGAAAAGGTCACCATTTTGGCAAAGGTTTTATGTATTGCAGATACCCCTGTCAGTTGTAATATTAGACATTGTTTTACTTTTTAATATGGTATACTCAGTAGGCTACAGAACATTCCTCCGAATTCTGTAAAAGCCTTTGAAATTACAGCCTTCATTGCGCCGTTGTGACGCAATTGGTTCACAATTGCAGCCTCCGAAGGCTGCAGACCCTGAATTGGGATATAGCTTTGGAATGTTTCAAGTGTTCCAATGGAGGAAGAGGAGGCTCTGAGTGGTCCAAGTGTTCCAGTGGAGGAAGAGGAGGCTCTGAGTGGTCCAAGTGTTCCAGTGGAGGAAGAGGGGTCTCTGAGTGGTCCAAGTGTTCCTGTGGAGGAAGAGGGAGCTCTGAGTGGTCCAAGTGTTCCCGTGGAGGAAGAGGAATCTCTGAGTGGTCCAAATGTTCCCATGGAGGAAGAGGAAGCTCTGAGTGGTCCAAGTGTTCCAGTGGAGGAAGAGGAATCTCTGAGTTTTCCAAGTGTTCCTGTGGAGGAAGAGGAGGCTCTGAGTGGTCCAAGTGTTCCCGTGGAGGAAGAGGAGGCTCTGAGTGGTCCAAGTGTTCCAGTGCAGAAAAAGGAAGCTCTGAGTGGTCCAAGTGTTCCCGTGGAGGAAGAGGAAGCTCTGAGTGGTCCAAGTGTTCCCGTGGAGGAAGAGGAATCTCTGAGTGGTCCAAATGTTCCCGTGGAGGAAGAGGAGGCTCTGAGCGGTCCAAATGTTCCAGTGGAGGAAGAGGAGGCTCTGAGTGGTCCACATCTATTTGGTAAGCCCGTACTTCTATATCTAGTTGACCAATCTCTTCTGATGATGCCCAATAGGCAGATTCATGAATCAAAGACAGAGTCAAAGCATAGAGTGCAGTGACAATGGGTTTATCCAGAGGAAATTTTTTTGAGAAGGTATTCTGCTACCCTCATGTAACCTTTCTCTGAAAGAGCTGCACACATTGTCAACCCGCATCTTCCTCTCCACACGGGCTTTGTTCAGTGCAGAGTAGCAACATCTGCCAAAAGACAGCCTTTTTGTCAGATAGTTGCAAGTCTTGACTCAGGACATCAACCTTGTGTATTTCCTTTGCTCTCAGTGGGATGGCCTCAGGCTTCATGAACTTGGTGAGTAGTTCTGACCAGGGCCACCATTTCCACATGCAGCAGGTTTTTCATGTTGCTGTTTTTTCCGGATACCATGAAAGGTTGGAAGCACACCTCCAAACGTTACACTACTAGTAATGCAACTGCCCGAGGCTCTGGGCAAACACTAGATGGCGCTGTGCTGACAGTTACAGCACCATACATCAAATATGTCATTTATGCACAACCACAATTAGCACAGCTACGCTGGCAATCTTATTCTGTACTCTATTGAGCCAATTCGGGGCCAAAAGATTTGTTAATTAAAAAAATGACAATGAAACCAAAATATTAAAGTTTTCAATATTTAACTCTAAGCCTAAATTATATATTTTAATATATGAAAGTAAAAAATGTAAACTTAATTTATCCAAAGGAATTACAGTTGCATTTGCAATTATATGTAAACCTATTATTTTTTACCTACACTTCTTATTATGTTCAATATCAGTGCTTGAACCTTCAGTTTGTATGATTTTTTACCAAATAAACTACTTTTGGCCCAGAATTTGGCTTCAGCGTCAGTTCTGGCAGGCTAAGTACTGAAGACGCTGATAACTGCTATTGGCCAACAACACGGTTGCATCAGCTGATCTGCAGCAGCTGATCTGCATCAGGGCATCAGCTGGTCAACTCCCCTCGCTGCAAATGGCTACACTCAAACAGGGCGCCCTACTTAACCCTCATGTTGTCCTCGGATTAACCCTTTTTACTATATCCAAAATAAAATGCTTGATTCCACACAAAGCTCTTTGGCAAGTACAAATCTCTACTTTCATTAGAAAGAAATTTAAGTGGTTTTGAAATAATATTGAGTAAAAGTTGACATATTCCAGTCTGTGATTATTCATCAATATCCATTCCTTTAATTTTAGTTAATAATTTCCTGTCAATAAACCTTATTTATTTCCATAAATGAGGTTTATTGACGATAAATTCCAAAAATAACTGTGAATTTAAGTTAATAAGTTACAGTTACGTAGTGTTAAACATCAAAAAAGTGACAAACATTGAAACAAGTGTTGAAAAAGGGACAAAAACCTAAGAAAAAGTTAAAAACATTGATAAAAAGCGTCAATAAAAGTGTTGACTTTCAATTTTGACGGGAAGACAACACAAGGGTTAGAGCTGCTTTAGATGGCTCCTGACTGCTTGCTGCTCGCATCTATGCCACCCCCCTCCTCTCCAGCTCCACCTTGTCCTGTATAACGTGACAAATGCTTCTGTCATGTTGCTGTGCTGTTTATATGGGGACTAGTTTAGCTGTGCTGCTATTCCTCTGAAGAGAGCCACACCGCCAAATTTAATTTGTAATTTACTCAATAGAATTTCTTAAACATTTTTATTGTCTGCGTTGTTCTTCACTTAATGGACCTGACAGAAATCTGCTCCATGGCCCTAATTATAGACACCACTGAACTTTATTACTTTAAACAATTTATTTATTCCTGCGTCTTCTTTCGTCAGATTTACGTTTGCCAGAACACAAAGATTAATCTGAGATGAAGAGTTCAGTTTAGTATCTAGGATTACATAACACAATTGTGGTTGCAAAACAAACTATTGTGGGTACACCGTCCTAACTTTGTGCTGATCATTCCCCTAATGTTTTATACTCTCTTACTTAGGATCTCCTCCTCTCCCTCGTGTCTCCCTGGAAATGTCCCTCCAGCACATACACACACACACATATCCAGCCTCCTCCCCCATTTCACATCATTGTATGATGCAGTAATACATAGGAGTAACATTTCCTGGACTAATGGGGTGATCCTGCTAAGCTTTCTGGGTGTCTCGGGACACACACTGCATGCTACATGCTTAAAAGGAAGAAAAAGACATTCTTGGGTATGTACTGTACATGTACACAAAATTATACAGTATACACAGAGTCACATACACACACACACAGACACACAAACACACAGTGACACAACACATTGTTGTTTTACTAACGGCCCTTATAAGGCCTGTCTGGGGCCACTTATTCTGAGCTGTAGGATGAAAACACACACACAAAATCCTTCCCCAAGTCTATACATGGTGAAAGGAATATATCTTTAATACTGACATAACCCATTTAGACAAAAATATTCTCTGTCAACCTGTTAAACTCTTAAAAAAGCACAGAAATACGTGCTTTCTGGTTTTGATTGAATGTCAGTGCTGTTTGGGATGCTGCTGCTTGTTCTTGTTGAGGAGCTTCTTCTCTGGCCTTTTGATTCAAATGTTAGTAAATGTAAATGATGCCTTTCACTTCAGCACTGGGTCAAGGGGGCTTTCACACCTGACAGTCCAAACCAAGGTTCCTGTTTTCCTTTATTTATCTTTTTTTTTTTACATTATTGTTTGTTGCTTTTCCTTTAATTAGATATTGAAAGTGCATGGACAGGAAAGTGGGGAGAGAGGGGATGACGCAGCTTAGGGCTGCAGGATTTTAACCCGAGACACTGCAAAGGATTGAGCTTACACGGGGTGCACGCTCTACTGGGTGAGCTAGAGGCCGCCGCAAGGTTAATGTTTTTGTTACTGCAAACACACTAAAGAACCATACGTGACAATACGACGGTCTGCTGTCTTCACTGGTTTGTAGACTCTCGTTTCATCTCTCTGTGTCTGAGTTTTTCCAGGTGACCGCTGCTCCCCCTAGGCTACTGGGGCTCTTTTTGTTTTACTTTAACTAACCAGGCCATGGTTCAGCTTGATCCGGACCAAGATCTTTTTGGTCGGACCAAATTTGGGCTGTTTGGTCTGGATCGTGGTCCAGGAGAGATTTCGCACCTGGAATTTTGGTTCAGCTCATACTGAAAATTTCTGGACGAAAAGTCTGGGAAAACCCCTTAAGAAGCAATCTGCAGCACACACACACACACACACACCCACACCCCTGAGGATGATGTTTCACTGTTCTTTACTAATTAAAACACATTAAACCAACTATAACTGAAAGAAAAATCTAACCTATTGATTAACAGACAGCACATTACTCTGGTCAACATAATTAACATGCAACAATAATTTGCATTAACTGCGGATTAATAGAGCTAACACATTCCATATTATTCACAAAAGGTGAACTGTTAATTTAAACCAGTTATATAATTTGCCTTAACTGCATTTATGTTCTTTATTTGGATCCAACACATGGTAGTAATGCACCACCACTGTGTCCGTGAGCTCATGCAACCTGTTACGCACCTCCAGGTAGATGAAAAAGAGACTGAAATTCAGCTAACATCTGCTTCTGTCAAGGTGACCATTCTACGTCACAATCAACATTTCAACACCTTAGGAAAATGGGCTTATGAGTGCTTTAGTAACCTGCTTCACACATGTCGAGCATTTTAGAATTCTTGTTCCTTCCTCCAGTCTCCTTGCCTCTCATCACTGCACAGTTGTCCAGGAGAATACTGTTTGACAGATGACCAGCCACGACCATTAGACTGCACTGCAGGATATCTTTGTGCTCCTGCATAAGAAGTTGTGAAGGGCACACATTTATATAATTTGTCTTTAAAGGAATAAAAAGACAGCCAAATGGCGTTGGAGTGCCGGCCATTCATTGGAGTATGAATGGAACTGCACAGCTGTCCATAGACAAGGTAATGCGGGAAGTATGTCTGAGCCATTAGTCTTTTAAAGAGAAATACTTAAGACTGGTGAAGGTTTTAGGGTCTTTGAGACCTGAGATCAGGTGACGATGATAACGTGAAGTTTGATTTTAAAACTCAGCGTGCATGTAATACGCTAAAGCCCATGTGCATTTTAGTGTGTGGAATCAAACTTACAAAGACCAATGCCAACATCAACGCCAACAGTGATGCAATGATTCTCTCACACAGAAAACATTATCACATTTGGAGATATTTTACTTGGGTTCAAAATTTTTCATGGTCAAACATGCTGTTATAATCTGAGATGATATGTCATTGTTTTTGCCTATTTTTATGTGCTTATTGCTTATTTATCTGCATCATTTACTTGTATGTCTTTGTCTTAAATATCTGTTTTTATGTGTAGAGTTATATGAGCTCTTGTATTTTTTCTTTTAGTCCATATATGATAGACCATTGGTTTATATTTATTTGAGAAGGGGACAGTTAATATTAAGACTTTTCTTTTGCCTGGTCTTTCGCAACCATGAATGTTTTTTATATATTTAACAGGTTGGAAATTATATTTTGTGTACATTTTTTTGCTGAAATTGTACAATGAAATGAGATTGAAAACAGAAATAAATAATGAATGAACCTTCTTGCGCACGGAGACCTTGCAATGGCTTGGAGTTTCTGGCATCCCTGATGTGGAGAATGCACTGGAACATGGAGATCCTCCAACAGATGGATGTCCTGATTTCTAAAAGACTTCTTAAACACAACTGTGTCAATCAAATGAAGTTGGAGAAAAAGTAATTTTCTCAATTCTCATAATTGGCCATGATAATACTTTGTCAGGAAGCAATCCAAATGGCATGGATTAGTCATTTTTTCACTAGACAGTTTGAGTGAATGCAAATTCTGCTGCATATTCATCAATGTCTTAGAACTGTGGCAGGCTGTGTGGCCTTGCATTTATGGTGCAAAAACTCAATTTTATTCTACAGAAGCAGCACTTTGTTTCACATCACTCTTGAACACACTGAAGCAAGAACATTGGCATCACACTGCATCATGTTTGTAGATGTGTCTTTGGTGGCACGTAACACACATTTTGAAGTCCTAATTCCTCTTCCAATGCAAACTTGTGGTTCACCAGAGAGCCAAGTGCCTTCTTGGAAACGATTCAATTTTTAACAGACTGGAAAGGCTTAAACCCAAAAGACCAATCCCAGAGAGTGAGAGAGAGAGAGAGCGAGAGAGAGAGAGAGAGAGAGAGAGAGAGAGAAGAATGAGAGAGTCACTTGGAGAGCACAGATAAATAAAGTAAAAGCAAAACATCAACATTATATATCAGATCTTATATTTTAACCTGGAAACACTTAAAAAACAGTTTGAGGGAGTTTTTTTTGCTGCTTTAGACTAGCAACTGTCAAAAAGTTGGCTATTTCACACAGTGCGGAATCTGTATTCAATAAACCAACACTTAATTAATAAAAGTGTGTCTGTGTTTTTTGCTGTGCGTCTCCTTTGTTTGTTCCTCCTTCAGGTAAGAATACAGGGAACCTTTTCAATCTACCTGTCAGAGCAGACTATTGGCTGTTTCATTGGTTGAAGATTTTTAATCTACTGAAACAGTATATATATATATATCTATATATACACATATAAAAAATAGAGCCTTAACGTCACATTAAGAGCATCAAATATACTAGATACTGCATTTTGTACACAATATAATGCTTAAAAAAACTTGCGGGTTGCAAACTCCTGTGTAGTGTACAACAAGTAACAACTGGACATAGTCTCATCCCATTGCTGTATGTAAACCTATATTTGGTTTATCAAAGATAATAGCAATGCAATACAGTATAGAAAAAAAGCACAGCAGAACATATGTCGCACCAACGTGTTTGATTATATATCTTGAAACGTTACAGTCATGGCTAAAATGATAACAAATAAAACAAGTTTGCTGTTTTCACAAATGTAGCTCAGCGTAAATTCTTTCATTAAAGCCTAACTGTTAATCAATGTTAATCAAGGCTCTCTTCCATATAAAACCTTTTCTACATAAAACATATCACATATGTCTGTCTTTGTATATTATACCTTCATTGAGACTGCTAAGGCAATATACAGTACAGTGACACATAGACCTTCTCATTAAGGTGTGTCTAATGTGAATAAGTTCACCATTTCTCTTAGTATTTATTACTAATTATGAAAAAAAGAGACTGCTTTTACATCTGAGATCAATCAGCACATTTCAATTGTAAAATACACCCACTTACTGTCTAACACAGAGCAACTCCGTGATCCAAATACATGAGCAAGGAAAAACTGCTAAGTCCGTATTGGACTGCACTGGTAAAAAACAAGAAAACAACAACAACACACACAATAGGCTAAACAATTAATTTTAAAGGTCTCTTCAGCTAAGCCATCTACCTTTCTCTTAGACTCCTTCCCAAAAAGGCTACTACCAGTTGCTATATGATCAATTAAAGTAGCTGTGACAAAACCTCTTCTAAAAAATAAAAAAACACCCTTGATCCTGAGGTTTTAGCCAACTATATACCTATGTCTAATCTTCCCTTTCTCTCCAAGATCCTAAAGAAGGTAGTCGGTAATTTGTTATGTGATTTTATACATATCAATAGTTTATTTGAGGACTTTCACTCAAGATTGAACAACCTTCTAACTGCAGCAGACAAAGGACTTATCTCTGTACTTGTTTTACTAGATCTTAGTGCTGCAATTTGGATGCTGGTTTAAGTCCTGTTTCTCTTATCAACCTCAATTTGTTAATGTTAATGATGGATCCTCCAGGTACGCTAAGTTAGCCATGGCTCAACAAGGCTTAGTGTTGGACCAATTCTATTCTCTTCATATATGGTTCCAGTTGAAAATATTATTAGCAAACAGTCAATTAATTGTCACTGTTATGCGGATGAAACAATTATACTTATCAATCAAACTAGACAAAACCAGTCAGTTAGCTAAACTTCAAGCATGAATTAAAGCTATAAAACCATAGATGACCTACAATTTTCTGATGTTAAACTAAAAAAAAAAAAAAGTTGTTGTGAACCTCATAGTTACTCTGGATGGTATTGCCCTGGTCTGCTGGACTGGGTAAACCCTGCACACTCTACCGACAATTTGATTTTGCAGCTAGGTCTGGAAACCTGCACGGTAAATTCTTCTGCTTTAGTTCACAATTTTGCGGGAAACAATCACAAACTGGCTTATCTACTCAAACACAGGACTTTCACCCAGGAGAGCAGAGAATGTGTCCACGTGTCTCCTAGAACCGTCAGCCCACCCACAACGTTTCCCTGAAACCAACCATCCCGTTCCCACGAGTCACAGAACCATGAGCCCACCCACAAGCTTTTACTTAACCTAACAGCGTCAAAATTGACACCAATAGTCCTGACAAAGCATGTCCTATATGATGCTAAAGGAGACAACCACGTGTAAAGGTCTCCTTTAACGTCAATAACAACAACAAAGGCACCTGACCAAGCGTTCATATTTTACGAGATGGGAGTGAGAATGTGTTGACCACCCAAGCAGATTTGGTTCGCAAGTCAATAATACAGTTGAGTGGAGAAAGAACAACACGTGGTTCTGTCTCACTTCTTTGTGTAATTTTTTCTGCTTTTTCAGATTATGTTCCACTACATACAGCCATTTACAAGATGTTTCTAGTCATTAGCAAGAGGGTATCAACTTTAACTGAAGTAACGGTAACCTTGTGTGTCCCATAATGGCGTCATGTTTACTTTGTATTTTCTTATGTCGCTAAATGCTATTATTTTCTACTGTGTATTATCTGTCAGTGGCGCAGAGACATTTGTAATAAGAAAGAGAATGTGTAGGAGCTTATTATTGCAGCAGACTCTTTATTAGGTTAAAGTTGTTTAAATTATCAAGCTAATTACTGCTATTCCTGTTCCGGCTACAGTAGCGTGAGCTAACGGGTTAACTTGGGCGGACGGTTCCCGTGCACGGGACGTAAACTCGCCGTTTTTCGAAAGTGCGGAATTCTTTCCTAAATTGTAAGCATTAAACCGTCATAAACAAGCTCATGACATACATCGTTTGAAAGCTTAAAGTCTCCTGATTCCATCGAGCCCACTAACGAAACAATAAGGTGACTCACAACGGTT
>NC_048428.1:4807505-4815253 GCF_013103735.1 Etheostoma cragini | reverse complement strand
TTATCTTTTCATTTATGTAAATGTGCTGTATTTATATAGCGCTTTTCCAGTCTTAACAACTGCTCAAAGCGCTTTTACATCTACACACATTCATACACTGTGGCCCACATTCATACACTGTGGCCGGGGCTGCCGTACAAGGTGCCACCTGCTCATCAGATATACACTCACACACATTCACACTCCGATGCGCAGCACCGGGGGCAACTTGGGGTTCAGTGTCTTGCCCAAGGACACTTCGACAATGACTGCAGGGGCGGGGATCGAACCACCAACCTTCCGATTGGCAGGCAACCACTCTACCACTGAGCCACAGCCGCCCCTTGTATGCAGCCATGTCCCAGAAATACTTGTTACTAACCTAGCTCTGGGGAGTCATTCCCCGGAGTCCTTATGTTCTTTTTCCCCAGCATGTTCCCTTGGATCAGGGAGGCTCCAAAATCATGGTAGCAGCTGTTGCAATGGTCCTGCTACACGTTCTGCGATGCCATGTTCATCTGCTACACTCTGCAGTGCCCAGCTACTTCCTGCTGTGCCTTGTAATGCCGCACAGTGCCCTGCTATGCCATAAACTACTACAAAGAACTGCTACAAACTACTCATTTTTCTATTTTTTTTTTCCACTGACCCCAACCGGCCCGTCAGACACCGCCTACCAAGAGCCTGGGTCTGTCCGAGGTTTCTGCCTAAAAGGAAGTTTTTCCTTGCCACTGTCGCACTGTTCCTTGCTCTGGAGGAAACTACTAGAACTGTTGGGTCCTTGTAAATTCTGGAGTGTGGTCTAGACCTACTCTATGAATTGATACTATAAATAAAATAAAATTGAAATTGAAATTATCTTTTATATTTGCATTGATTACAGTAGCCTACACTGCTTTTTATAGCCTATTTAGAAACAAGTTTGTAGTAAAACTGTCCAGAATTAGCGACCGAATGAAGAGAAATGTGACTGTAGAAATGGCCTTGGAGATGCTTCAAAACATGGGAAGTGATGACTCTGATGCTATGTCTCTTTGATAATGGCATGCTGAAGCACATCAGGGACTCCACTGTGGCTGACTACCATCGGCACTGTGGTGACAGCTCCTGGGCCCTGACAGTTGCTGAACTAAAGGCATTTATAGCCCTGTTGTATGTCCGCAGGGCACACGGTGCACAACACATAAATGTAGACAGTCATTGGTCAGAAAAATGGAGCTTGACCTTTTTCTACAGAAACAATGGCCTGGAACAGATTTAGAGGTCATGAAACTCCTTTAGTTTGATAACGAAGAAACCAGATGCATTCATCAGCAGGATGACAAGTTTGCCCTTGTGTCCGCAACCTGGAACGAGTTTTTGCAGAACAACGTAGCTTGTTACAAGCCTGGTGCCGACATTACGATTGATTAGCTGCTGTTCCCCACCAAGGCCCGTTGCAAATTTATCCACTACATGGGGAACAAGTCTGATAAATTTGGCATCAAATTTTGGCTGGCTGTGGATGTGCAGTCCAAATATATGCTGAATGGGGCTCCGTATCTTGGTAAAGAGGAGACGTGGAGAAAAGGTCAGCTCGTGGGAGAGAGTGTGGTGCTAAAACTGGCGGAGCCATTCCTGGGGAAGGGAAGATACATTAAGACTTATAATTTCTTCAACTCCCTTAAACTAGCCACTGCCTTGCAGGCCAAAAAGAAAAGCCTGGTTGGCACCTTGGGAAAAGCAAAACGTGAGTTGCCTCCCTCTGTAAAAGAGCAGGCAGAGCTGTTCAGCACAAAGGTGTTGAAATATGTTACCGTGACACTGACCATTTACCAGGGAAAGCCGTGAAAAAATGTCTGCATTCTGAGCTCAGTGCACACAAGTGTGGGGATAACAGATAGGACGAAGAAACCTGAGTTTGTGACTTATTATCATAACACCAAATACGGTGTAGATGTGTTGGATCAGATGGTGAAGGCGTACTCCGTGAAATGCCAGTGGCTGTATTTGATAACATCCTCGACCTGGCTGGAAGAAACGCACATCCCATACAGGGAGTGCACCAGCAGCAAGATTTCAAGCAGGACGTTTTTGTTGTAGTTGGCAGAGTAACTGAGAGCCAAATTCGTGGAGGGGAAAAGGGCAGAAACACACGGTGCCGGTCAGCAGCAACAGACACCATTGCACCAGGCACAAAAACACAGGGAGTGCCAGGTGAGGAGGAGCTGCAATCAGAGACAAGACTCCTGCAGCACATGCCGCAAACCCGTCTGTGGCAATTGTGTCACCTGTGTTGACTGCGTTTGAAAAGCCAAATGTAGCCGACACAATTATTGTATAGTAATTAATTGTTTTAGGTTCGTTCTTGGCTCTTTGATCAGCTCGGTTCCAGCTTTTTCTTTTTGCTTATTTTCTGTGTAGTTTATGTTAGAAATGTTTTTTTAAATATATAATCTTAATGTATAAAACAAATGTACATTTATAATGCACCAACAGTACAATTGCCACAGCAACAGAACTGAAAGTGCAGTCTATGGAGAAAAAAAGGGCAGCGGAGCACGGTCTGAGCAGCGCTGTACACCCACGCAGACACCAGAACGAGGTAGGTAGGTGAGGTCAGGTTATACATGTTCAAATAAGTTACTTTTAGATGTTATTTGCCTGTTGTGTTGTGGGAATTTCCATACCATATATTACAGATATGAATGTAGCCTATGAAATAATTAAGGTTTACTGTTTAAGTATTGAATCACATAGCCAATTAGGCCTTTAAATCAAATGTGTAATTAAACTCCTTAAATTGTACATGTTTGTGTTATTTCGTTTTTCTAAAGATATCTTAACACAATACTTGCATTAATATCACAATTAGGTATTTATCATGAGAGATTATAGAGTTTGGAATCGGTTGGTCAAAATGACCGGCAGTTCTATTAGTTACGGAAAGAAACCTTGGGTTGTTCTTATCTTCTCATATCACTGATGAGTAATAGTCTGATCTGTCATTTCTGAGGGCCTTCTTTTATGCTTTCAGACTGTGTTGCCAATCTAAACAAGATTCTTCCAGTTTTGTGGAACGCCATTCACTTTGAAGTTTTCACAAGGTTTGTTTTAATTCGCGAGTTTCCAAATTATACCAAAGTGCTGGTTTGTATGATCATCTTCTTTTTAAGAGGAGCATAAGGAGTATAAGGTCCTCTGTTATATTAAAACACCAAATTGAGTTAAATGCTGTTAAAATATATTTTTCTTTAATTTAGGTTAGGCATCTAGTGCAGAAGCTTTCATCTAATTTCATACAGTCGGGTAGTAAGAACTCAAAAGTTATTAAAAAATGGTCTGGTAATAAAGTGTTACAACACCGGTGGATTTGGGGACACAACAATCAAAGTGTGGCAAAGTTAGACTAAAAGTGAAATATTTGATTTTTATTTCAAACAAGATGATGGAAGATAGGACAAAAAAACAAATGAAATTAATATAACAAAATTAGGCCTAGCTCTACAAACAAAACAAGTCAAACTAAATACCTAACCTGCTTCTCTAAAAAATAAAGAGAACATTACATACAAAGACTATACATAGACTATACAAAGTTTTGTAAAGTAATTAATTACATAAAAAATCCTCAACCTCCATATCCCAAAACTCTACAGATTTTAATTACCAGACACACAGCCACAGTTTAACGGACAGGAAGACAACCAACCAGCAGCCCAGAGAAAGATAGAGTCTCACTTCTCAGCAGCACTCCTTTTTTTGACTGCGATCTCAAATGCTGATTGGCTAACTCCAAACACAGGTAGAAGCAAACATCCCAATCATCTGTAGAAAAAAGTGGAGTGAGCAAGAGGAAGAACAAGAGAGAGATGACATGCAGACAGGCACTTCTTCTGGTACGTGACACCCCCACCCATATAAGTCCAAGCAATGCTAACAATGATAGTCACATCTCACGTAAATTTCTATTGGCTTGTTGGATGGAAACACACTTTGACCATAATTTTTTTTTACCAAACTTCAGATTATTCGATTTAAAAGTGGATGGAAAGTTATCTATAGAGAACGGATTACATAGCTGTTTGTTCGCCTTGTGCTGATTGGGACTAGGTCCAAAAGAAAAAAGCCTGACACTCATGATCTTGAGTCCAAGAGAGTTTGCTTTGTTGTCCCAGTGTTCCCCCTGGGATCTTTGTTCGTTAAGAAAAACGGTGAGAGAGGCAGTTTGTTCTTGAATACAGAATCACCAATGTCCTATTCCTATTGTTGGTATTATGGCTTTGTCACACAGCTGCTAGTTGTTTAATTATTTCTTATGTATTCTTTTTCTTTTCTATTTCTTAATTTTTTTTTAAATTTGAATTTGACTCCATACCTCCTCACGGATTTAAGTAATGTATACAGCATGGATTCCCCTAAATTTATATATTTTTATTGGGATTATTAAAGACAATAAGTCATAACGTCTCACAGCCCTCTCAAAAGGAAAAAATATCCTACGTCAGCTGAAACAATCTCAGTGTCAGATGGCATTTATACAAGAAACACACATTTCTAAATTTAAGAAATCATGGGCTGATAAAGTGTACTCCTCATCTCATCCATAGGGGAGAAAGAAAAATGTATCCATTTTGATCCATAAACGCGTCAATTTCAGTTTACTCACAATCCGTAAGGATACAGAGGGGAGATTTATTTTGTGAAATGGCTCCATTAATGGTATAGATGTGTCTTTTATAAATGTATGTGCTCCAAATGAGGACAAACCAGATTTTATTAGAAAAGTCTTCAACGTGATTACACAGCATAGTTCTGGGATCTTGCTAATGGATGGAAATTTCAATTGCGTTATGTCACAATTTATGGACAATCTCCACTACTATGCCCTCTTGAATGAGTAAAACTTCAATATATCAATCTACAGAACTGGGACTCGTCGATGGATGGAGAAGCAAATACCCCAATTGCAGAGACTTTTTATTCTGATCGGCACGTATCCTAGTCCAGAATTGATAATTATATAACCCCCAAGGCTGAAATATACAGAATAACAGACTTAAATATTTTACCAATGACCATTTCTGACCATTCACTTATTGAACGCTTATGGAGCATAGAACATAAGTCAACACCTAGACAATGGAGGTTGAATGCATCTCTCCTTAAAGATAAAGAGTTCATCACCCTTATCATAACAGAACTTATTTGGGATATAAGGTTAATACGGACAAGACTGATGCTATGGATGTTATTGGCTAAATTTCAATATCAGTTAAACTTAACTAGCTAATTATAAGGAAAAAATCAATCACGTCAGTGAGGATCTAGAGAGATGGTCAACACTTCCTCTATCTCAAATAGCTCGGGTAGAAAGTATAAGGATGAACGTTTTGCCCAGGTTGTTACATCTGTTTCAGATGCTGCCAATAGAAATGTTTAAATTAACATTTGAAAAATTAAACAGAATGGTTTCAGTTAGAATAAAAACATTGCAGTTAGCTAAACCAAATGGGGGTGTGGGACTTCCAAACTTTAGATATTCCTTCTGGGCCGCACAACTGAGAACTCTATTTTCTTGGATTAAGAATTTGTCATATGCACTTTATGGTTTGATATTGAAAAGGGACTCAGTCCAATTCCTCTCAAAGTACTACCCTTTTTAGAAGTTGGTCTTAAAAATACCAAAATGGGAGAGTGGACTAGAGTAACCCTAAAACTTTGGAAAGCTGTACAGACTGCCTTTAAGCTGCCATAACAAATTTCATCAGCGGGCAGTATAGTTTACTTAGGTTTTTTACCAGCACATATAGATGCAGGCTTCAAAAAGTGTATAAACTCATTCAGAATGGAATCATTCACACACTTAAGACAGGAGTTCAACCTTCCAAGGACTGATTTTTTTATATATTTACCACTGATGTATTTTCTTACAACACTTAAGTGATGGGAAAAAGGAAAAATCTGAGTCTAATTGAAGATTTATTTTTAAATTACAAGCTGGAAATGAGGTTGGAAGGGTGATTTCTAAGTTATATTTAACTGTTTGTGTTAGTGAACCCAAACAAAACTATGCAAACAAAAAGACAATGGGATGTTGAAATGAATATTGATATCTCATTAGATACCTGGACAGAGATTTGCAGGGAGGCACAACGCAAATATCTGCAAGGAGTTTAGATGGAAAGTTATAACGAGATATTTCCGGACACCACAAATAACGGCAAAGTGGGTCCCGACCATCCTCAGACAAATGCTCGAGAAACTATGGACTAAAATGTGGGAACCACACCCTGTCCCAAGTTAAGATTTTTTTGGAAGAGAATTGTTTTACCAAAACATCCCTAATGACCTGAGGCTAGTCCTCTTTGGTTCGATCCCAGAAGCTTTTGAGGTAGGAGCTAAAATCTATCTGTTACAGATACCCCTAAGGGCTGCTATTAAGTGTTTCATGATAAGATGGTTGAAACCAGAACCACCTACTTATGATATATGGCTTGAAAAAGTGTGTGAACTGTATGAGATGGAACAAATACATATGCAATAAGACTACAAATAGCCACATTACAGGTGGAGCCCTGTAATGAGGTTGCCAATGCCATAAGAAAAGTGTACTTTTATCTTATTTTTTATTTGTTGTTGTGTTTATTATTTATTTTGGTGAAAAGAAAATATGAGTTCCAAAAACATTTGACTTGCTGTCTGGACCAAAAACAACAACCGAATTATAAAATATTACTTAAGGCAACTTCACATGAAGCCAGATCAAAGGCACATATACATGTAACTTATATGCAAAAGAAAGTCTAATTGTTTATTAAATTAAGTTAATTTGTTAACTTAGGTTTTGGGAGCCGGGCCACGCCTTAACCACACCTCTAATCACCAGACAGACCTAAATATACCGTGATACGCAGCAGAATCGTTATCTCTGATTGCTGACGGAAGGACTAGCCCGGCACCCCCAAGTAAATACTCAAACTTTCTTCTTCCAGTCAGATGCACCAAATTCCAGTTATTGGCTCTCCTTGGTCATCTTAATTACCCAATTCGCATAATTCCCCCGCAAAATCCTTTATGTGTAACCTTTTGTCCATAGCTGCTGCCATCCCCTCGCTCCATGATAGAGTTGTCTTAGACGAGGCGTGCAAAATGCACTTGTGGCAGCATTTTCTGGCTTCTTGGAACAGTATTTCCTTTTTCCACAAGGACTTTATCACCAGCCAGAGGACATTCAGCTTTACGCCGTTGAAGCTCCCTCTGTACGTTTTTGCGGCTACTACGGGGGGGGGAATGGTTTGCTTCAGCTTGGCCCTCGGAATTCCATTGTCGTGGCTGCCATTCTTTGGGGGCTCTCCAACAACACAGCCGTAGTAGACATCTTAAACACAGGTCACTCTCGTTCCCCGGTCATCACAGAATTCCTTCGCACACTCACATTATCAACGGCTCAACACTAGTTCATGCTCAGGGCTGTTCACGAGCCTGGTCACCACAATTGCATACCTGAGTCATTGTCCCGTTTCTCTTTTCAGAAATTCAGACACTTGACTCAAGAATCCTACATTCACCCCACGCCAGTGCCACCGTTTTCAGCCACAAACCTTTCTTACACCTCCCAAGGTGCCATCATCAACAGCCTTGCCCCTACCTAACTGGTGTGGAATTTCATTAAGACGTATTAAGTCCCATATTAGCTGCCATTCCTCTCTCTGGACGTCCTGTCCATCTGCAATTTCATCTCCCATGCACATTCCATTAAAATAAATGCTCCTCTATCATCCAGACGT
>NC_048428.1:4789901-4807405 GCF_013103735.1 Etheostoma cragini | reverse complement strand
CCTGAGCCACCCCTCTATTGTAATTTTGTGTTGGTATGTTCCAATTCCAGGGGAGCTTCAGGTCTATATAGATTGGCCGTTTCAGTTGTTTGGTAGAGCAAGAAGTGGGAGGACGTAAGTCTGTTAAACGCTCTAGTGACTTGTTAAAAAAAGCCAACTTGTATACAGCTGCATTTTTTGTATAATTTAACCATTTTGACTGTCATGTCAATTTATTCTAGTTTTGTGAAAGTAATGTTTTTTTTCTCCCTTTTTTTCTTTAATTTTGGTTTAGTTAATAGTTAGTTTTGCCAGTGTCCCTTAAGTGGGAAGTAAATAAAAATCCCTTCTTTACAACTGCTCCGGCTCATTCTGAGTGTCTTCACCTGCTTAAAGCTGCAGTAGGGAGTTCTGAGAAAACGTGGACTTAGCCTAAAAATTTGAACAAGCACACCTTGTTTTGGGCTCTGTTTAACTCTTTCTTTTTAGCTCACTTTTTGTCATCGGTCTTCTTCTGTTTGCCTGTCTTTGTTTACTGAGCAGGTATCACTCGAGAAATTGTCAATTTTCCTGAAAAGTTGTTTCTCTGCGATTAGCACAGCTGCAGCACACCGACAATCTTGAGCTTGAACACGGTACGCGCTGTGCGGGGGAGGGGTATGAGCAGCGTACACAAGAGTGATTGACAGTGCTAAGACAGTACTCCTGGCTCTGATTGGCTGTTTCTTACCGGGAGCGGTGTATTTCTGCAAGTGTCAGTAGGAGCAAAGGCAGGAGCCACAGGAGCTTTTTTTTTTTACAGATTATCTGTCTCATATGCTACTGTCAGGAGATAGTGACAGTTTTAACAAATGTGTAAAAAATACATTTTTACAAAAGTTACCTACTGAAGCTTTAACGA
This sequence comes from Etheostoma cragini, assembly GCF_013103735.1. Taxonomy (NCBI): domain Eukaryota; kingdom Metazoa; phylum Chordata; class Actinopteri; order Perciformes; family Percidae; genus Etheostoma; species Etheostoma cragini. The sequence goes on along the minus strand of NC_048428.1, from coordinate 4,806,525 downwards.
CATCTACCCACAAAATGTACCCATCTTTTTATCTCATGCAAGTATAGCCAGATAAAAGTATCAAATCACATATTAAAATGCACAAGAATGCAGGAAATTATATCTACTCAGCTCAGATATTCTGGTCAAGGACCACCAGACCCCGCCTTAGATTGTCATATGCTTCACAATCCAGCATAAATGATTATAAACTACAAAACCTACTGAACTAGTCCCACAGTAAGTGACAAGGGTTTCATCAGTAAAGCAAAGCCCATGTGCCCATATTAATCCCAGATGTTTTGGGCCTGTGAAAGCAGGCTTCAACAAGGTAATCATATGCTATCATAGGCTACTCTTAAGATAAGAACTTTGACAAATCCAACCTCCTATTCTGAAGCTTAGCTAGTTTCCTCCCTACCTTAGAGAATTTGCTGCATGCCACATTTATCTTCAGTGGCCCGGGCATATCGGAGGGCTACCCCAGGGCTGCCACAACAAAAGCTGTGTTGGAAACGGTTCCCTCATTCTTAACTACCGTTTTTTTTAACCTGGGCCCTATTTTCCTTAGTTTTTGTGTCTAAATGACTGATGAGAACAACATCTTCGGCTTTGGTCAGTGTGTAATGTAACAAAGTACAAATACTTTGTTATTGTAGTTGAGTAGGTTTTTCAAGTATCTGTACTTTAGTGTTCGTTAGTTACTTAAAGCAGAATGGCAAAGAAGAGCAGGGCCCAATGCAGCGATACCATTACAGAGGCATTAATGGAGTAACAGAAAAGTTACTTTGAACCACGTTTTTTCTGAGATTAAACAGGTGGGGATTGTCGATGAAGATCAGATCTGAACAACTTAAAAACTACAGAAAGCAACGCAAGTATTCTTAACAGCCATGGCCGCGGTGTTTAAGGGACAGAGGGGACGCTTGCAGATATGGAGGACCGAAACTGAAGATGCAATATTGCATCAATATCATTGGGTTGAAAGAGGTGCTAGAAGGTGCTAATGCTATCCAGTATATCTAACGAATTCAGCAGATGTTCAGTACAAGATTATGAGGGCCCACCAAATTTACAGTGATAGACCAAATTAGAATATGGCGATCTACAATGGTTCCCACCATGAAGCATGGAGGAGGAGGTGTGATGATGTGGTGGTGCTTCGCTGGTGACACTGTTGGGGATTTATTCCAAATTGAAGGCATACTGAACTAGCATGGCTACCACAGCATCCTGCAGCAATATGCCATCTCATCCGGTTTGCATTTAGTTGGACCATCATTTATTTTTCAACAGGACAATGATCCCATACACACCTCCAGGCTGTGTAAGGGCTATTTGACCAAGAAGGAGAGTGATGGAGTGCTGCGCCTCCACGGTCACCGGACTTGATCCCAATCAAGATGGTTTGGGGTGAGCTGGACCGCAGAGTGATGGCAAAAGGGCCAACAAGTGCTAAGTATCTCTGGGAACTTCTTCAAGACTGTTGGGAAACCGTTTCAGGTGACTACCTCTTGAAGCTCATCAAGAGAATGCCAAGAGAGTGCAAAGCAGGAATCAGAGCAAAGAGTCGCTACTTTGAAGAAACTATACCAAACACATTAAATAAGAAGGTGTAACCAAACTTTTGGCAAGTACTGTATATTTGCATGTTTTTCAAAATGTAGGCCAAGTATTTACTTAAACAAAGAAACAGCCATATAGACACAAAAACTTTACAGCTGAAAGCACAACTTCTAGGATACACAGTAGGTCTACTATAAAATTGTAATTGCAAATTATCAAATAATAAGAAACGTCTTCATCACAAACCTGTTGGTGTAGTACTTGATCCATGTGGATCCATGTGCTGTCCCTCTGGCTGTTCCTCTCTCTGTCCATGTATTTTTACTTCTTCCTCACCCTCTTCTTTATCCTCCTCACTCTCTTCTTCATCCTCCTCACTCTCTTCTTCATCCTCCTCACCCTGTGGAATTTCCCTCTTTGTGTCAGAGCCCTCACTTTCTTCACATGCCCCTCTCCAACCTCCACCGACTCCTCTGGCCATCCCTCTTCCTGCTCCTTCACCCCTTGATTTGTTTCTCTCACTGCTGTTTTTCTCACTTTTTTGTGTTTACTGGATTTCATTGTTTCATGATAACTATTAGAAGAAGAAAAACCATAGGCGCATTACATTTCGTTGCCTAACCAGCCGTCCCTACTTAGCGACCAATAACCTGTTACCTATTACTCAAATGTATTTATTGCAATGCAACAGCCAAGACGGATGAAGTTACGTGTTAACATCACAACATTGTATAGACCTAGCAAGGATACTGACATTTGGATACTGACTTCTGCTTTGATGCGTTTGCTTAGCTATTACGTTTCTAAACATATTGACACCAGACATTTACAAATTGATTTCATTATCAGTGTGAGGAACAAAAGTAACACGGTTATGTGCAAGAACAACAAGTCCCTTACTAGATGAAATCGCTTTGTTTACCCTCGACTCCTGTCAAAGGAGAAATCGAAACTCCTCTGCTCTATCCAAGAGTAGTTGCTGCGCTCTCATTTCCCGAGCATCAACACACGTTGCAGGCAGGCTACAGTGTTTGGGTTCCCCGTTCTAATTTACCCGTGTAGAAAGTTGCGGCGCACATCAGTTGCGGCGCACATCAGTTGCGGCGCACATCAGTTGCGGCGCACATCAGTTGCGCTTTTGTGGCTCGCGTGTAGTATCATAAGACATTTTTATTTTGATGTGGTCAGCACGGGGGGCCGCAGGGGTGGCCAGGGACATGTCTACAGAGACACAGGCCTTCCTAGGCCTCCATGTACAGTAGAACAGCCATTGCAGTTAGTTCCACCTCTAAGGAATATTCCCTTTCCTCAGATTGACATAAATCTTTTTACAGACAAGAATTTCAAAAGTCAAAAGATAACTCAGGTATCTTAGTCAAGTTATTATGCAAGCTTATTAAGCTTTAAAATGAACTGGTCAGAGTCTGCACTACTTCATTTAAATGATTCTGCCCACAACTCAACCATCTCTGCCCACATCCCCATTGTTAAACAGTTTAAATATTTAGCCATTGAGGTTTTTTCTTGCTTGAATCAGATTACTAAGCATAATTATTCTGCTTTATTTATCTGGAAAGGTAAGCGACCGCAACTTAAGATGTCTACTCTACAGAGGAAGAAAGATGATGGTGGCCTTTCAGTTCCAAACTTCAAACCCGTTCTTTGGTCCTTTGTGTTAAGGACCAAACCTTGTTTGAAAGTGCTGTGACAGAACCATGGTCACTTCATGACGTTCTTTTTGCCAGTATCTCTAATAAACATTGTTAGATACGCTTCAGTACCATTATCTCTCATCTCAATAAAACTTGGAGATTGGTAGAAACATGTTGTTGTGCATCATGTAAGTGGCATGCATACACAGCACTCCTGATTGGAGGGAGGCCTATAACAGCTCCACAGTTGGAACAGAGGGGGGTTCATCATCTGAAAAACATTTTTCATGAGGTTAGCTTGTTGTCCTTTTCCGCTTTACAAAATGCAGTCAGTCTACCACGTTACTCATTTGCATTTTTTTCACTTAGGTTTTTATTGATTTTCTTAACTAACAAAGACACACAAAAAAAAGAAAAAAAACTATAGTCCTTTCAAGAGTTGCATTCCTTCTTGTTCAATTCATTAGTTCTCTCAATTTTGTACTGTGTATCTACTGTTCTTTCAGTAGTCTTTGTTGCTGTTCAAGGTCCTGAGAAATGTCCATTTCAGCCATTTGTCCTCCGTCTGTGTTTTTTTGCAGTCTTAAGCAATGTGTCATTTGTTCCATTACATAGATTTCCTCTATTTCCTCCATCTATTGTTCCTGAGTCAGAGGATCCACTCTACTCCATTTCCTTGTGATAGCTTTTTTAACGGCTATTAACAGTATTTTTACCAGGTACCTATCCCCTGCATGCACATTTTCCTCTGTGAGATTACACAAATAAAGTACCTTACAACACATAGGGATCTTATATCCCAACACGCCTTGCAAAGTCGTATGTACTGTCTTCCAAAACAGCTGTATCTTATCACATTTCCAAAATACATGTGGATGATCTGAGCTTGATGCTCCACATTTCTCTCTAGGATGATAGGTTCACACTCAGATATTTACTCTTGACCTTGGGCGTGACAAAGAAGCTGACCACATTTTCCCAAGAGAACTCCCTCGATATCTGCGAATTGGTTGATGTTTGATGTCTTTTCCTAATATTTAGCCAATCTTTGTCCGAGTTCTCTATGTTAAACTCTGACTCCCACTTTTCTTTTATATAATTGTATTGTATTCTTGTTTATGGTCAATCTTTGGTACAATATTGATATCATTTTAATTTTAGTGTCCTTGTAAATACTAATTATTGTTTTCATCACACGATTCATTTCCATGGAGGGATCGACCCTAATTTCTTTCCTGTAATAATCTCTTAGATGTAAGTACCTACAGAAATCATGTTTACCCAGATCATATTTTCACTTTCATGTTCTGAAAACTCTCCAGCCCCCCCCCCCCCCCCCCCCCCCCCCCCCCCCCCCCCCCCCCCCGAGTCTTTCTCTGGAGTGCACCGGGCCGTAATTCCCTTTATTTCCCACTGTTTGAATCCCTTTGTCATAACTGGCAGGTTTGAAATTACTGTCAGATGCAACCAACTTGAACAAATGTATGTCCTTATATATCCCATAATTTTTGATTATTCTATACCATAATTCCAGAGTGAACAATGTAATTGAGTCAATATTAATTTTTAATTTTATTGTGTTTCTTTACATTCTCTGATCACATTCTGAATTGGGTATCTCCAAACTCTTTCTCCATTTCTTTCCACTTTGCTGTGTAATCTGGTTTGTACCCGCAGAGTAAATATCTCAGCTCGGCTGCAAAGTAGTATTCTTTCAGTCTTGGTGGACCCTTTCCTCCTCATTTTTCTTTGACCTTCAATCAAGATCAGCACTCAAGGCATACAGTGTCCCCTGGCAGAGATATTTGCCCATCCATCCTATCTGGAAACTAGTACTTATTGAGAGGCCAAAAACCTGTGGTTTATCAGTTCTTTTTTTTGTTAGGAAGCTTTGGCCTTCCTATTGAGAGGGTCTGGGAACGCCATTGCCCAGACCTGAGTATCAATTTTAACGGGCCTGATGTAAGGTTGATATATGTGGCAATCCGGACCATCAGCAGATTCACTACAATTTCATTCATAGGACATATCTCACCCCTGTGAAATCACATGAAGGTAATTAACAGCCCTGTATGCACTTTCTGCCCACTAAAAGCCCAAGTTACAGATTTTAACATGATCTGGGAGTGCTCTCCTGTTGGTTAGTTCTGGAAGAATATTGTATCCAAAATATTTGCCTTGATTAATGATACTGTACCTGTTACTATCTGTGTTTTCATTCTAAATGATCTGTCAGCCCTTCAGCTCTCTAAAATTCAAAATGTAATGTATATCTGCTGGACTCACAGCTGTCAACCCCAAATTTCCACAGGATGCTGAATGGCTGTGGATCCAAAGTCTTCCGGCGCAGATATGCAGAGCTTCTATTTTTGCGGGACGCCGGAAAGCTCCACAGCAGTTCAGTACACGGCAGATAGTGCAGGACAGGAGGTCGAGCACAGAAACAAAATAAAACATCGGGTTAAGTTTCAAAATAAAACACCTTGAAAACACTACACCTTGAAAACACAGCACAGAGTTGTTTCCTCTCCATTTCTCTGGATGGAAACTGTTGTTGGTTTTGTGGTTCTATTCCACATGTTTTTGCAAGATCTTGTGGGTCCTTATGACTTCAGCTGTCAGTCATGGCTGCAGCCGTTCCTCAACAAATCAAGACCTGGTGGGTGTTGACGGACGGCAGAGCAGTCACGCAGATGAGCTGATCAGCAGCCGTAACGCATCCTGTGGAAATGGGGGGTGATAAAATTATTGCAACAAGTTGGAAACCACCTCATTACTTCTCTATTCATACGTGGACCCTTTCCATTGCTGAATCCTTGAAATCCATGCTGTGCACTTGTGCTTAGACCTCCTTGCTTAATTCTGTGGATGTATTATGTCCCGAGTGTCTTGTTTCCGTCAATGTCTTTTGCTTATTTGTGTTGGTTTTTGTGCATCTTTTTGGTGAGCTGTGAGCTCCGTTTCTTCTGTTGTGTTTTTGTTGGGTCTCCCCCTTCCCCGTCCGGGACACATTCCTATGTCCCAGTGTGTTGTTTCTTAATTGTTTAAACAACATAAAAATATTTGATCACAAAAAAGTATCTGTACATTACTTTACGTCTACATTTCCTAAATAAATTGTATACTTTTACACCATTACATTTCCCTCAAGCACTTTAGGTACTCGTTACTACAAAATGAAATCCCAAGAAATTTGTTACAATGGAAAAAAGCAGGTTTGGCGAATCATAGCTCCTGGATTGCAAGTTAACGCCTGCTCCATTCCAGTTGGTGACATACAATAGAAAATAACCATAGGCCAAAACTAAAGTAGAAAAAGGAGGAAGCATAATAGCTGACATATTATTATTAGAATATTAACCTGAGTCAGTCACTAGCAAAACAGGCACTCATGTGAAGGTAAATATAAGCTGGACAATTTCCCTATTAAAGGTGCTCTAAGCGCTGTTGGGTGACCCCCTCCCTTTATTGCTTCTGCGCACTGACACTTAAAAACCTTTATCTCCACAAGCTTGAACACTTGAGTCAAACAGGATTTTTTGTAAGCATTTTCCTTACAGAACACTGCTTAAAAATCCTCATCCACTTAGCATCTCAGTAGCAGCATCCTGCTATAGAGTGCTAATGATTCACAGCTACAATGCAAATTCGAGAGGCCTTATTACTGGAAAAAGAAAGATCTGAAGTGCTTTGTCCTGTTTCATTATCAAGGTCATATAGAGGAAAAGTCTTATTTAAGCTTTGAAAACAAGTCCATAACTCAAACTGATTCTTAATTAATCTGTTTAAACTCACATTGGAAATGCAGAAGATTAAAATTCCAATCAAGTAATTATCTGAATTGGCATTAATTTTGTCATATCTCCCTTCAACTTACTAGTAGTACAATACCAATGGGCTACAGTATGCTCCATTATCACTGTCAACATTAAAAATGTTGCTGCATAATTTGAAGGTAGACAAGATGTAGATATGGCTTTTTCTATTAATCACATAGGAGGAGAAAAATACAATATACTGATACAATAATATATAAAAATATGCAAATACACTTTCAGATGCTGCTATACTGTGGCTGTTTGCACGAGGTTGTGAAGCACACACAAATCTTCTCTACTGTATGATTTAATGTACTGAATATGCTCAGGCTTTTTTAAATATTGAAGTGCCAACATGAATATGTTACACCTTCAGTATATGAATAAATGTAGGCCCTACCTTATTAAATATACTACAGGCAAATCATATTTCAGCAATACAGATTACAGACAGTAACATACAGTTTGAATATTAATGTAATCTTTGCAATTTATAAACTGTGCTTATAAATGATGTGTTCCCGTGATTAGTGTTAACACGGTCATTTGTAATAATCAGACTCAGACAAAAAGCCATAGCTCATATGAAATAATGAATCGCACTCCCTCACTCAAAAATACAATTACTGTGCTTGCTTATACATCAAGGACATGAGGAATGTCAATATTTGTGTTGTTGCATGCGTAGGTCTATGCAGAGTAAATGAGAAACACAATGACAGTGTAGGTGTTGGGTCTTATATACTAGTGAAGTAGCAAGGCCCCTCCTCCTGCCTCTGCCACAAGGACCAGTAAGCTTTTGACACTGCTATTACTGTTTTGAAATGTGCTCCACACAAGTGTGATAGATGGATGACAAAAAAACGTTTTGCTACTGCGGTGGTGAAGCTAAAAAAAAAAACATCACAAGAAACACATTCATGGACAGTAAAAGGCTGATGCTGCCTCCATGGCTGAAACTATTTGCTCAGGGTCACCTCAGCAGTGTAAAGGAGTGGTGGCAGTCCACTGGTTGTGACAGGAAGTCTGGTTTAAAGCTGCTTGTTTTTTGTTGTAGTGGCAATAAGCTCCATAGTTCTCTGCTGACACTGTAGAGAACTCGCTGATGACAACCTGTATGCAAAGGGACAGTGAATGCGAGTTCATCTCCATATTTGTATTAACCATACCTCCCGTCTTGCATCACAATTTCAATGGTTTATACATTGGAGCTCTGCAGGGTTTTGTCTAATTGTCTAATTATGAGTTTCAATGACACACCCCCTTTTGCGTGGACACTCTGTTGCCTGTGAGAGAGAACAGCAGAAGTAACATTTCAGAAGCCTACGCTACTTTGTACAAACAATGGTTAGTAATTCTATTACCTTGCAGAGTCTTTCAAACATAATACTGCAAATAAACTGCCAATCATATTCTCTCTCTGTAGAATAGACCATATTGGTTAGTGTGTCTCTGTGTAGAACCTTTTCTTCACACGTCAACCAAACTGACAATATACTTTCCATTTGCTGTCATGTTGAATTGAATCATCTATTGCAGGGGTTCTCAACCTTTTGCAAGCTGGGCCCCCCCAAAGCTGGTTCTTGCAGTTGGGGCCCTAGTGCCCTACGCCCCCCACACCACGAACAAACGATAGATAGATAGATAGATAGATAGATAGATAGATAGATAGATAGATAGATAGATAGATAGATAGGCTATTTTTTTTAGGCCCACATTATTATTATTATTATTAATATTATTATCAGTAGCGGTAGGTATGCCTATTATCATTACTAGGCTATTTTTATAATTGGCGGTAGTACCAGACTTCTAATGTGAGCTTGCAGATATTATTATTAGTAGTAGTAGTATTACTATTAGTATTATTATGAGTAGTATTAGGCCTATCATCATTACTAGGCTATTGCTATATATTTATATGAGGTTACATGCTTTATTGTTGTTATTATTGTTATTATTGTTATTATTATTATTATTGTTATTATTATTATTATTATTATGGGCCGCCCCAAAAATACACCATGAAATGGCACTTTCTGGAGAGTTTTTTGGCAAAAAAATGTAGAAATCAAGTGTTACATGATATGTGCAAAACTGTAGGGCTAAGAACCTTTGCATTGTTGTAGTATCAACAGGTTTTAGGGCATTCAGCATTTACATTATTTACATTATTAATTTCTAATGATATAAGAACTGACCCAGACAATGTGCCAAACATAATGAGCCACATGAAGAGACAGTAGCATATGTCAGCAACAGCTGAGAAGATTTGGGTCTGTGGTGAACAGGTCCAGGGGTCCCTGCCTGGTGTATGGACCAGGGACCTAAAGTTAAATTAATGTTGAGGGATAAACTAAGACCTCTGAAATTCTAAAGAATGAGAACCACTGAGTAACATAAATTCTATTCCTTTTACCTTTGTGCCAAGGCTCAGTAATGTTTGGCCCTCATCCTCTGTACCCCACTTACTGTATTTACTTTTTTGGGGAAATAAAGACTATTGTTCATTTTATGAAACATTGAATGAATTATTTACAGTTACATTTAGAGATGCACAGAGGTTAGAGAAGCACAATAGTGGCCCAACGTTTCAGTATCGTAAATATAGTATAGTATATATAGTTTTGTATATATAGTATAGTATAGCTCAGATGTGTTTCATCAGATTTCTGTTTATGTTTAAAACTTTGTGCACATTCAAAATATAACTCCCATCTCTCTGTTGTCCGAGATTTGGAGAGTTGTAATATAGTCTGCTATGCATGTCATTGCTCCGCTGATATGGTGGATCTCATTCAGACCGTCTGACAGACACAGAGGCCCATTCGGGTCTCTGGTCTCTGACATAGTTTAGAAGGGGCTGTACGCTGCTCAGTATCGGAGGTCTGCACAGATGCAACGTGTCACTGCCCACAGCAGAACGAGTCCACTACAATGAACTGAAGTTACTACGCTACCAGCCGCACTGCTCACCTCTATCTTTACAGAGAGAGAGGACACGAAGCGACGGACGGATCTGTGATACTCAGAGCTCATACCTGAATCCGGGGAGCGCTCTTGAACCCCTCACAGTCTCTGAAAGCACAACTAGTCGATCGCGAGTGGCTCAACAGGTAGATCTACAGATAAACTCATCTTTCAGAAATTTGACCGACCGGGTTGACACTTCAGCGTGAGAAATCGGGGGTGTGGCGTGTGAGCGTGTGAAACCGGTCAAATGCGTGTGTCTCACGGCCAATGCGTGAGAGTTGGCAGCCCTGGCTCTGACTGCAGGCTGTGCCTGCTGCGCGAGGCTACTGCTGACTGTGAGTGCTTTTGGACGGGAGAGGGGCTCACGGCAGCTCCCGTGGTTGAGCACAGTTTTTTTTTTCCCTCCCATCCTGTAGTCTACTCGCGCCCCCCCGGGAGAGAGGGCGCGCCCCACCGGTTGAGAACCACTGATCTATTGTGGGTTCTTACCACTGATGAACACAATTGGTGTCAATTCATTGGTTTTTGAAGGGCTCAATGTGAGACTAAACTGTTGTGTTTTATCCTTGTCTCTCAGATTCAAAAGATGGCTTTGAATTTGTAGAGAAAAGCTGAAAATTGGAACAGCACTTAATGCTGTGTCTTTTTTATAGAGACATCAGCTTTGTCGCTGCGACAGACACAACAGGACATCAAGCTCCCACGAAGCAACTCTCTAGCCTTAATGACACAAACAGCTTTGAATTCACAAACAACACTTTAACCCAGTGACATGGCTACAAGTGAGTAATGACATTTGGGTGCAGTTTTGTTAATAAGACTATTTATGGATTGTGCTGCCAGATTGTTGAGACAGTATTCAACAAACCCACTCCCAGTAGTTGCTTTTACCACAAGCTAACAGGTTGAACTATGGGGTGCAGACTGGAAAGGGCTGGGTTTGTTATGACAATTAAATCACAATAATGGTTGTGTTATGCATATAAAAAAGACTAAAATTCTCCAGGGATAAAAAGTCCATCTAGTGGTTACTAAGGCTACGGAGTTTACCCTTCAATACAAAATCTTCCTAAAGTGTGTCCAAACATGGGGTCAATGAAATCAAATATAGAAAAAGGGTTCATGCCACATAAGTTACACGTATCTATGTACCAATTAGAATTTGCCTTGGTGAATGGGCATTGGCTGTACATTTCATGCAAACTTACATAAAAATTAAGAGATTTCTTGCGTGTTAGGTTGTCATCCCCCAACGGCTGGTTAAGAGTGAGGGGTCAGTAGTTAATGGCATTATAAAAGCCTCCTCCTGGCGGATATAATAGTAAAATTACCACGCAACAAATACTGGCCCAGTCAGTGTTCCAAAGCAAAGCAAAAAGGAACTGGAGTCAATAGGACCCAATAGCTCATTTGTTCTCTCAGCCCCCCTGGCAGGTTAACCCTGATAGATTTAAACATGCAGCACTAGGAAATTACCAGTGGCTACAACACATTTTGTATCTTTACTAAGATACAGTACTTTACATTTACCACATTTCAATGTCTAGGCTTCCGGGCATTTCTTGGCCCGAATATATAAAATCCGATCTGAGCTTTTGTTTCTTTTTTATTTATTTATTTTGTAACACCATTCTAAAATGCGTTATACCCTCTGCTACTTTTGTGTTTTTTTTCTGACTGCCTCCAACCCTCTTATACATTGCCTTATCTTTAACCTTACGTCTGCTATCTTGCAGTCTCTAGCTTTGTGGCAGCATTGGGTCAAACTCTAGACCTCTGTTGGTGGCCTCTTTCTTTCCGAGCCTTTCCCCATTGCCAATTTCCAACACAGTGGTCCTAGAAAACAGCACGATAACATTGCTGACAATGCCCTAGTCAGCAGCTGATGTTGTCATTTCAGATGGTGACACTGACTTGTGGTTTGATAGATGGATGCAATTATCACCAACACACCCCCACCAGCACCCAGTCACCACAGCAAGTCTCACTGCAGGTCAGAGAGCCCAATGTTTTTTTTAGGGCAAAAACCCATCATATGTGATAGTCCGGTAGTTAAAGTTGTAATTATATATATTGTTTTTAAAAAACGTTTTCAATTTATTTTTCCAAGATATGCAGTGAAACTTAAGTCACCAGAATGTTTTCATGTAGTTTTATAAAGGTTTTTAACAAAAATAACCCCGATGCGTCATCAGATATTAAGTAAACATGCTAAGTCGAAATACTATCTTTTCTCACAACAATGCTAATGCCGAATTTCCATTCCATATCTGTGTTTTGGCCTGTGTGTTGCTATCAACTGTCCAATTGGACCGCCAGGCCGGGTTGCCAGATATATATACCTGTGAAAATATAAATCACGCGCGCTGCAGCTGTAACATTAGTACAGCCATGAAAGCAGCAACTAACGAACGGGATCAACAGAGATAGATTAAACACAACCTAAAAAAAAACACGTTTCTAACAATTTCTTGACCAAAGACGTTACAAACCCTGGGTAAATATTGGAGATGTATTTGAAAGAGGAAGACAGCTTGAAAACCAAAAGCACGCTGAGTTGGCTAAAGAAAGCATTAGCTTCAGGCTACATTTGTGTACCCACATTGAATTATATAGCTAGAGTACCCGAGTTGGTTGCTCGCAAAATCAAACTGAGACACAGCCAGTGAAGTAATCCCAACTGGTCTTGGCTAATGCCAAGACTGTGAAGTTGTAGGCAGGTTTTGCCCCAACCAACATGCTAACCCTGCTAACTGCTAATGTTACCGGCGTTCCAGGCAAGCGGGCCACGGCATTTTACAACGTGTAGCCTGTTCAACAGTCTGTTATTTTAAGACAAGAGGGGGGGGCTGTAAATTGGGAAGAAACAGAAGACCTGGAATTTGCAGTGTGTTTAGCTATTGTTGATGTAATTCTAAGCCCCCAAAGTGATTAAGCAATCTCTTATGTTTTTTTCACACTCTCCAGCAAAATTCTTCTTGAGTTCCCAGTGTGGTGTCTCTCTCTTTCCACATATTTAAGGCCGTTTGACTCCTGTGGTCTGTACATTAAGAATCATACAGATGTCTCTACAGGCAAACCATGTTGAAATAGATCGTTCAGCAAGGTCCGAGATTCAGAGGTACACTACCGCGCGTCGCAACAAATTTGCGCCGGACACAAAAGAAAGAGATTTGACTTTCTTTCTTTTTTTGGAAACTTTGTTTATAAATTTTCAATTTACATAAGAAAAAAACAACAAAGATACAATATAATACCAACCTGTCCCAACCCATCCACCAAGCTCAAACAACTCACAACCAAAGAGGAAAAAATAATTAAATAAATAAATAAAAATTTAAAAAGAGGTAGGTACACACAATATGGTTACACACAGTTCCTGTACCTCACTTCACACTGCTCAGAATGGGAATTTTATGCAGCATCATACCACATTAAACCTGAATCAATGGGCAAAGGAGAATTACATCATGTGATGGTTACATTTTCAACAAATTCTATAAAGGGCGGCCCAGGTTTTAGTGTTTCCCGTAAATTAGTCCGATAATTTAATTTTCTGGCTTGCGCACCTTGCGACAGCAACACCACGGTGACCATAAACCTACTTTCACAGTTCAATCATCTCCATGTTTGCGTGTCATGTGGAAACAATGCCAGGCCTGACTACATTTTGTTCAGTAGTTCAGGTACAGCACCTTTGAAGTCGTGGGAAGGTTTTGCCCCAACCAACATTATTGACCTTCCCACTCGATATACGGCTGTTCTTACTTTGAGTTCTGCCAACCAGTTGTTTTTGGCTGTCCCCAGCGCCTCATTTTCTGTCAGGGCTCCAAAGCTGGAAAGCTGGCGTGGCCTGTAGCTGGACATCAGGCAAGAAACCTCAGTGTCCCCATTTAAAACTTGTATTACCTTTGCATAAATAAATCTGCTCTTCTACAGCCACGCTCTGCAAATAATGGGGGAAAAAGAAATGCAATGTCAATGCTTTACTTTCTGGTAAATAATGCTTTAGCATTAGTCTTAACTGTCTCTGACTGATGTTCAATTCTATTGTCTCATAGGAGAATGTATTCATACTGCCCTATGGAGAACCCAGGACAAAAAAGATCTGTAAAACAGTCTTTATTGCTTAATAAAATTAAAGGCAACTCGGGTGTATTAACATTTTCTCATCTGAAACTACTGTATAAAAGTTAGGGGACAGAAATCAGGCTTTGAAAGTGAGGGTGATTCGAGCTCATTCATGGCTAAGCAGCAAAATTGAGGAATCCTGGTTCAGGACCAGACAGAAGAAACGTTTTAAGTGGGTTTTTTCTTGGCCTTTTGTGATCATAGCTTCTCTTCTGTTTTCTAACAGCTACCTTTCATAGTTAATCTCTCAAGGGACAGGGTGAGGGGAAAAGGAGGAAAAGTCCAAGGGTTGATGGATTACAAATGGCAATTAAGGGGCCTACATAGGGAAATGTAGCTGGAGCGGGGGGACGGAGAGAAAACTGTGACACGATCAGTGGAAAGGTTGACAAAACAAATAAAGATCAGTTAAACTCAACTGTTTACCAGCTCAAAATTAAATTAGGGTATCTAATTAAATTAACAGGACTGGCAATCCTTTTTTTATATAAAATACACCTTCCTTTTGAACCCCATATTAATTTAACAGTGTGAAAACGAATTGACATCACATAACACATCCCCCACTCTATAATGAACAGGGTTCCAAACTTGGAGCAGGCATTGCAAATTAAATTATTCCATCTGTGACTCCTTAATATGGCGAGGAGCTTCAGGAAGTTAAGTACTCTTGCCAGTAGGTTTGGCCAGTCATTAGGATGCACTGCATGGCATGCATCTACCTCCCATAAAAATCCTCTGACATTCTACAGATTGCCGCAAAACCTGAAACCTGAAAATACCAACACAGCAGGGCACACTAAGATGACTTCTGCAGAAATAGTAAGAAGGCACTGAGAGGAGAGGGGAGGGAATGACTGTAACTTTAAAAACAGATTTTCACATTGGTTTGCATCATTTATGAACTTCATATAAATGGGATGGATGTGTTTGACTAGCAAATAATCTTGAGCTAAATATTTGTGATTTTTTTCTCTAAATTACATTTGACTGGGGAAATTGACAAAATCTTGCTTTTTCCACCTGAGGAATATAGCCTACATATACTGTAGAATAGATAAAGGTCAATATAAATTTAACACACAAAAGTACACATCTATATACTACATATTTATACCATTTTACTCACATGTTTATGAACAGAGACGTGGTTGGATGACTCACAGACTGTGCAGATAGTACTATTCACAATATCCACAATATATAACACTAATTTGCTGATCCCTGCCATCCCCACTATGTAGAAAATCACAGAAGTGACTCAGGGATCTTGGAGAGAAAGGGATGATGTTTTTCTTTCTAGCATGATACTGAAGTATGGCAACAGTGTCCAGCAAACGGCTGGCATAAAGGGTGATCCAGGAAAACAGGCAAAGGTCAAAATCCAAGGGAAAAAAAACTTAGGAATACAAGACACAGGGAATAACGCTTGAAGGCTGGACACAAGGAAGCAGACGATCTCGCCCTTTGGCAAGGGGAAGACAGGACTTAAATACATAAGACAGGGGAGATAGGTACAACACAGGTACAATCACAAGGATGGGAAAACAAGACAACACAAGAGAAAACAGAATCTACAAAACAAAACAGGAAATGGGGAAACTAACAGAAAACATGAAACAAACAAAAACAAAACCTTGACACAGGGACGAAACTTGACGGTCAAAAGTTTGTTGTCACTTACAACTTTCCTTCCACTCCATTATAGACAGAATACCAGCTGATCTTAGTGGGTGGCTAATCGTTAATGCATTATCTACATTACCCATTAATAGCTACCAGTAATCCAATGTAACTAATCTGATATCGTTTAAAAAACTAACTAGAAAAACTTCGGCCAACCCTTTTGTATTTATATAAGCACATAATGTAATCTGAAAACTGTTGCATAAAACAATGCATCTGATCTCAGCTGGTACTGTGCCTACAATGGAGTAAAATGGAAATTTCTATGTGACCCCAAACTTTTGACCGCTAGTGTTTATATTCTGTGCTTTGCGACTGATATTGCTGCTGTAACACCGGAATTTCCCATTTTTCTTGGGATCAATAAACATCTATCTATCCAGGTCTATAGTTGGCTAAGACTCGAGGGTGGGATTTTCCAAAAGAGGTTTTATCAGCTACTTTAAATGACTGCGGTACATAAAGACATGTTGATGGAATGGGGTCTAAGAGACAGGTAGATGGCTTAGCTGAAGAGAACCTTTAAAATTAATTGTTGAAGGTGTATTAGATAGATAGAGTCTAAGTATATTTAAGGTATTGTTCTTTTCAGCAATCCTGCATTTAAATGTGAACCATTAGAAGTGAGAAGTGAGAGTGCAAGAGGTGAAGAATTGTATCTCTAATTGTTATAGTTTTATCATTAAAGAAGCTCTTTAAGTTGTCAATACTCAGAGCTATAGTGATATTATATTATTAGATACAGAGATGGCAAAAGTACTCACTTTCCGTACTTAAGTGGAAGTACAGATACTTGTGTTAAAAAATACTCCGGTAAAA
>NC_048428.1:4785670-4789801 GCF_013103735.1 Etheostoma cragini | reverse complement strand
TCTGCCACAGAAGTTATGAGAAATGTATGACCAAGGATCGTTATAAAACTGGCTTCAAATCACCACTTCAAAACTTGTTTTGCCAGTTTCCACTGTCTCTAAAACGAGTTTCCGTTCATGTACCATGTAAAAAAATGATGCAGAAAAACTAGTCCATGCATTTGTTACTTCCAGGTTGGATTACTGCAATTCTTTGTTATCAGGCTGCTCGGAAAAGTCCATAAGGACTCTTCAGCTGATCCAGAATGCTGCGGCACGTGTTCTGACGTGAACCAGGAAAAGAGATCACATTTCTCCTGTTTTAGCTTCTCTGCATTGGCTTCCTGTAAAATTTAGAATAGAATTTAAAATCCTTCTTCTCACCTACAAAGCTCTTCATGGTCAGGCTCCATCTTATCTTAAAGAGCTCATAATACCTTACAACCCTACAAGAGCGCTGCGCTCCCAGAATGCAGGATTACTGGTGGTTCCTAGAGTCTCTAAAAGTAGAACGGGAGCCAGAGCGTTCAGCTATCAGGCTCCTCTCCTGTGGAATCAGGTTCCAGTTTGGGTCCGGGAGGCAGACACCGTCTCCATTTTTTTAGAGTGGTTGCCCTTTTCCAAACAATTATTTTTTGGGAGAGTTCCTCAATTTACCCAGAACTAGGGTCTCATTTATAAAATTGTGCATTGGATCCTTATTAAAAATGTACATACGCAACAAAAAATTCCATTGTAAAATCATGCGTACGCACACCTGTAAGCAATGTTCCCTTTATAAATCACAGATGACATGTGTGCATACATGAATCAGCCTTCTATCCGGGGTAGGCCGCAGCAAAGGGCAGGGGGCCCAAACCTGCGTCTTGCCCACCAATCAAATGTTGAGAAAATGTGTTCAGCCAATGGAAGCCCACTGCCCACTCTTCTTATCGTTGTGTTGCTCTGAAGAAGACCTGTCTGTCGCTTTGTGTCCACTTTCTGTAAAAAATAGAGATGAGCAGCGCAGCTTCTGCAGTCAGTGTAGTAGCTCCAGTTGATTATAATGGAAGTGCTTATGCGTGTGTCTGCTGCAGATGTGTTGCAATGTGTCCATGCTTTAGCTGTAGTTTTGGTTTCCCACTTCCATTGTAGAGCAGCGTTCCCTAAACTTTGTCTAATCCAGAGACACTGGCAGGGATCTCTGTGTCTGTCCAACCCGTTCTCACGCCAGTTTGTGAATTGGTCATGTTATTTTGATATATTGATTTGTGAACAAGTCATGTTAATGATGTTTATTTTGAGTACAGGTTACGATTTTTATGTGTGACCATTTCACGAAATGGTCTGACGCTGGGTTGCTCTGGGGGACGCAACAACGGGGAAATGAAACGGCACACGCAGATGACAGCAACAGGACGGACCGACGGTCGGTCGACACACGGTCTGACGGTATCCGCGACCGCAGGGACACCATCCACGGTCTCTGTGGCACACAACAACGGGCAATGAAAGGCCACACGCCGGTCACAACAATGGGACAGTTGTGGATAGGAAGAGAAAAACGCGCAAAGGAACTGCAACACACGGGACACGAACCCTGGTCTCCGGAGTGAAAGTCCTGTTGTTTGACCCATCCACCAACTCAACCATGGAAATTCGGCTTTACAGTACTTCTCGCTACCGTAATCATTCTGTGATTTTGAAGTAGGCTTCCCATTGAAATACATTACTTCAAAATTTGTAATCAACACACGAAAATAACAACGATAATGTGACCTGTACGCCATTCAATAGATTAAATAACGTGAATATTCCACAAACTGCCATGAGACTGGGGTGACTGTACACATTAGTACACCTTTTATGTACTTGCTTTGGTAGCATACTTTAAGATTATGAGATATAACAGAGAGTGGTGCCTCAAACATATTCTATTTTAAATGCCAAACAAATTATTTTTGATAGCTAATCTAGTAGTGTAATGTAGTACAGTCATATACCAATGATGGCTTTTCAGATGGTTCTGTGTACAAAAAAAAACATTTGGCACATCAGGTTAGTTAAAGGATTGGACATGGGCTATTAAAAGATGAAAGCAAACGTCAAAAAAATTGCTCGGCTGCAATTTACCATTAAACAGAAGAAGAGTCAATTCCAGTCAGTGGATAACAGCCATGTGCAGCATGTGTCACACAATTACTGTGAAGGTGAATCATGGTAGAGCTGAATGATAAGCCTAAATATGAGGAACTTACAATGTAGTATGATATAATAACACACCAATACACAAACATCCACACTTTTCACTTGATTTAGACTAGAATAAAGAGATCTTGACAGTTAAATAAAAGCAGAAAATGAAAAGCTTTACAAAGGCATGGTTGAATTACATAATAGATATACAGTTTACTGTACAATCAAACACAGGCCAATCACATCCTTGCATAATCTTTTAATCTAAAACTCTTAACCATAGAAGTCAATCCATATTTCCAATCAATACAGTCCACTTTAAGTAGTAGATATGTTTGTTTGTTATTTCTACAGTTTTGACTACCTGTTATCTATTCTCCTTATGTGCCTATGGTCCTCTAAGCCTGTTCCTATGCCGCACCTTATCCCTGTTTTGCTGCTGCTATGATCCAATTTCCCCACAGGGATCAATAAAGTTTCATCTCTCTTATTGAGGTGGCAAGAGGTTTCAGTTATCTTAGTGGCTGTCTCATCAGTGACGTCCACACGTTCTCAAAAGGGGACAGTAATATCTGTTTGATTGCTTCAGGTGGGAAAGACAACACCTCTGTCTTCAGTACACACTATTCCATGACAATATGTGAAAGAGCTGTTATTCCCATCTTTCAGGAGATTAGTCCAGCAGTCTCTCTAAAATAAGTGTCCTCTTCACTTGCTTTCATTGATGGAGTTTTTCAGTGTGGACACAACGAACAGTATTTCAGTGCTTACTAGGGCTGGCAAACTTGATTCCTTTTAAGGATTTGGGTTATTGTGAGTCACTCACTAAATTGACCCAGGTTTTGCGAGGCACTTGAGTCACTATTTTTTTTTAAAGATTACTTTTTTGGTTATTTTTAGGCCTTGATGGACAGGACAGCTCAAGAAATAAAAGGGGCGAGAGAGAGGGGGGAATAACGTGCACCAAAGGTCCAAAGGCTGGAGCTTGGGCCTGCTGCGTCGAGGAGTAAACCTCTATATATGGGCCCCCGCTCTACCAACTGAGTAATTCAGACGCCCACTGGAGTCATTGTTGGTCTATAGGCGAGCCGAGGCGAGCTTGAATGTTTCGGACTGTGTGCTCTACCTTATTGCATTGTAACGTACTACATTTGTACACTAAGCCTACAGTAGGCCTAGCTAGGCTACGTGCTGACGATTGTATGCTATTTCAGAAGTGAAACAATGGCTTTTGTGGTGGACTTGCTGACTGCTAACAGACTCCGCTGCGACCAATTAACGATACAACTTCTGTCATTATATACTGTATGTAATTTATAAATGTTTCTATTGTCAGTGTATTGGCCGTGGCTGCGTTTGTTTATCCCGATTGAACAGAGAACACCGCCACGTCAGAGCGGCCAAAGTGCCAAAAAGCTTCCTGTACTTATTGACAAGCGTCCTTGGCGGGGTGGCCAGAGCTTTATTGCAGCTCAAGTTGGTGGCGGTGTGCATGTACGGTTAAAGAAGCGAGCGTGTGACCGGGAGGGGCAGCAAATAGGGAGGCTTCCTCTCAGTGAACCTTCCCTTAATAAATAAAGGTAAAAAGTACCCAAGTAGTTATTTAAAGGTACAATATGTAATATATGTGAAGTTGCATGGGATTATGGGAATTGTTGTCTTGCTAACCATCATCCCGAATAAAATGTATTTGTATTTTTATTTGTTTTCCACATATTTACTTACATTCTATTTGTGGTGGTAACTGATTTGTTTCCAAGCAAGTCATCTAACATCAGCCAGTAGCTGAAACCACAATATATGTCATGTCAGTGTCCCATCTTGGAGGTTTTCAGCACCAGAAAAAAGGGGGTTGTTGTCCTCCCGACTGCTGGGAGCTTACTTCACTAGTGGGCGTGGCGGGCACAGGCCTCCAGATTGCGACCAAATGGTCGCATTTTTAACCATTTTACAGTGCGAGTCATTAAATCCACTCCA
>NC_048428.1:4778687-4785570 GCF_013103735.1 Etheostoma cragini | reverse complement strand
CAGTGATAAATGAGCTGACAAATGTTGTTTGTGTAAGATCATGATAGCCATGAGAGAGCTATAATCCACACTGGCGAGCTTAGCCAGAGAACCGCATGCAAAGGGATTGGAAGAAGGCAGGCAGAAAGCAGAGGTATGTGTGTGTGTGGGGGGGGTTATGTGTGCGGGAGCGAGAAAGATGGTATAAGAGAGAAAGCTTGGCACAGAGACGACAGTTAATCCATACCGTCAGCAGCCTGGCTAAAATACAACAGGCAATCCTTGCGCCAGGCTTCATCACATACACATCCAAAACAAAGCCTGTTTTAAAGGAAATTGTTCATCATGGTGCATCATCGGTGTGTACCTTAACACATTTGGCAAAGCAGCCTAGCAGGGGGCAGATGCATTCCTCCAAGTTCAAATGCTGTGTCCATTTATTTTAAGGCTCTGCATTATATTATTCATGACTAACCCCAGCTGGGGAGCCAAGTAAGGAGGTGGATGTTGTCACATTGTTATGATGATGAGGCTATTAGGAGGCTGTACCTGAGGAGTGCTGAAGGCTTTATATCAGCCCACCCACCCTGCTCTAATTGGGAAAATATTTATCCTACTTCACTGGGCCAATGGACCATTTACTATACTGCTCCCCCAGAACAAAAATGTGTCCAATCACAGCTTATTAAGAACTATAGGCCTGTCCTTTTCAGAACCGTGTGCATGGTGCTGTTGTACACCAAGGGTCTGGAGATTTGTTTTCTTATTTTAACCCAAAACACATGAGCAAAAATATCAGAAACAGATTAAACTTTGCATCTGTTTGCTCTGTCATAGGCTTGAGTAAAACTATGACAGCCATCAGTCTCAGTTATTCTTTTGGTTTAATTTTAATTGACAAATGTATGGATGTTAACAGGCTAAACTAAGATGGTTAACCTGGCAAACAAACTGCCTAACATCAGCCTGTTAGCAATACAGTTTCTCATGCTGTGTCTCAAATAACGTACATCTGCAATTTTTTGAGTACATTCACACCTGACTAGCTGGATTCTGCTGCACTCTTAACGGTCACAAAGTTGTGTGTGAAACGCTGGACATTTCCAGTCCGGGATCATTGAAACCAAAAACGGAAGTCACACATTGTTGTTTTTCTGCACACACAATATAAACAAATAAATAAATAAATATACATGGACCGACAGAAGTAAACTATATTATCAACAGTAGGAAATTACATGTGGTTAAATATTGTGCATTTAGCCTTATATAATGTATAATGTATACTGTATAATATATGTCTCAGCATGTACACATCGTTTTCCAATGACACATGTATGTTTTGGTGAAATACAGTATCTAATATAGTTTGTTGAGTAATACAAAGGCCATTTATTTTCTACAACAAAGAAGAAGAAGATAGAGTTCTCTATGTTGGCAAATTTATTCCACCAGCTGTAGTGTGATGGACCAGCAGCCTGTCCCCCAGCAGATTCTTAACAGTAGTGATGACCAAATTAAGCTTTGTGAAGCATTTTCTTTATTAGATAGCGCTCTCTGTTCAACAAAGCACACTGAATTGCCATTCCTTTAACATTTTTATGTAAACCAAGACCACCGTCTAGCTGGGTCAACAAATCCAACTAATGGTTCAGAAGCAACAGTTGGACATTACTACTCAACACCCCTATTAAGCTACATCATAGAGGTTATACGCCACCTATTTCAATTTCTTCCCAGTTTGAGACTATTTAAAAAGAGTACTGCTCTTTTATTCTCAATTACCCCTTGGACAAGTGTCAAGATCTTCTCTATCATTATGCCTTAAAATGTGAAATTTAAAAAAGTATGCATGCTCCATCTCTCTGAGCTCTTTTAAAAATTTCTTTGATCTCTGTGGATATTTATAAGATCAGACAGAGGCTGTGTTTGGGCAAGAGCTGAAGAGAAAGACACATCATCTCGATCTTAATAAGGTTTCCAACCAATTACAGTTAAAGTAAATCTTCATGGAAATTACTAATTTTGCCTGTTTGCTAGAAGACATTGGGATGTTAAATGGGAAAAAGTCTGCCTTATTGCAGAAATGGCTCAAGGCATTCACGCACGGATGCAAACACACACACACACACACACACACACACACACACACACACACACACACACACACACACACACACAGACAGTACCTCTCTCTCTCTCTCTCTCTCTCTCTCTCTCTGATACTATTGAATTGGTATTGTGTATTTCTTACCAGCACTCCACTTGAGCCTTATCTACTTTGTCAGCTGAAACGGTTTTAGCAGTTCATCCTATCAACTGCCTCTTTTTAAATCTAAATTGCAAGTTCTTGATAATCCCAAATCCTTTGATCAAGGGTTTGGTTTCATAATTCTGATAGATATTCTACTTTGGACAGGCTAAGTGGTAGCTGTGGGCTTCATAGAAGGGTACACACATAGCAAATCTAGGAGAGAAATCCCAGAAGCATGTGAGAAAGAACTACGGCAGATAAGTGCCCCCCACTGTACACTGCTTGCTTTGAGGAAATCGGTAGCCAACAAGAAAAAACAGTTTAAGCAGAGGGGGCACCTTTCACATAAATATAATCCCTGTGAGCACTAAGGCATCACCACTTAGTGTAGTAGTCACCAACTGCTCTCCAAAATGTTGCATTTCATTCACAACTCCTCGTTCACACTTGTGATGGAGGCTTTCTGTTTAAAGTTTGTAGTGTGATGTGACTCTTTTGACATTATGAGGGCATCTAGTTCAATTAAACTCAATTTTATTTATAATATTAAATAATAGTATATAGTATCAATCATTCCCCTTCTCTCCCCCTTCATGTCTTCAGCTGTCCTGTCAAATAAAGGCCTAAAAAGGCCAAATAAACACTCTATAATTTACAAAGACACTTTGTAATTACTCAATTTGACAACTTTGAACAGAAGCCGAGAAGAGTGTCTTTATTTTCTTGCTGGTTTTCCTTGACAATGGCATATTTGTGGATGTGTATGATGGGGTGGGTGTTCTTTCTGTCTGTCCATTCATTAGTGCATGCAACACAGGATATCATGACAGCTAACTAATTACCATGAAATGTGGTTTGTACATTTGTAATCCCAGAAGATAATTGTTATTTTGGTGTTTAAGTTTTTGTTCATTTTAAATCATAATCCTTTCAGGAGTCACGGGAGTTGACATTGTTGACAATGTGACATTTTTTCAATCACACAGTCCAAGAAGCGGAGTACAATAAAAAATAAATGGACAAATTGCTGCTTTCAAGATGATAAACCATTGTAAACCTCAGGACCTTTCCTGTAACAACATCAGCAGGAGAAACCTTTAGATGTTGTTTTTCAATTTTAAAATTTCTTGTTTCAAATAATCCAGTATAATGTAAAACCATTTCCTCAATCTTTTTTGACAGGATTCTAAATTATTTTATCCCCAGGGGGCATGGCAACATAATGAGCAAGTGAAGTGTTTAGCAGCTGCAACTGGGCATAGCAGGTAGAATTGAATTAATCAGCTGACAAAACGTCCATGTGTAATTTATGCCCCAAAGCTGACCCCCATCAGCACTGTGGCACTCACTTACCTCTTGGTAAGAAACACAAGCTAATTCAAACAGAGATCCTGTATATCTTCTAGCTACAAATAAATGGGTTTAAAGCCATATTGAATATTTGAATATTTGATTGACAAATATTTTGCTTTATCAAAACTACTGAGGTTTCTTTAAGTAAATGTCATAGACTAATGGACATCATATGTATGGCAATCATTTGCTAAAGATTTTATTTTATGATTTGAAAGGACTGCATTTTGACTGTTTTTTCTAGTCTTCAAAACTACTCAAAGAGATTTTACAGTACATTTACAAACACATTAATTCACTGGTGTATTGGCTGCCATACAAGGTCCTCATCCGATAAACATTCGCACACTGATGGCACAGCATCGGGACCAATTTGGGATCCAGTGTTTTACCCTACAACACATTGACATGGGACTGCAGAGCCAGGGATTGAACCACCAACCTAATGATTGGCAGACATGGTTTATATACTGAAAATACATTTAATATATACAGTACATACACATATATACACAAACTTGCATAAATTTGTATATCAAAATCAGAATACCCCATTCATTGTACACATTTGTCCTAGACTTATAATTTAATAAGTCTAATAATTTATTTGTTTTTTTTATAATTGACTGTTTTGATCTGATTGATCTCCACAGGGGAAATTAAAATTTTCAAATGGAGAGATGTCAGAAAGAGTTGGCTGCCATGGTTGAGGGGGCGGGGTTGCCTTGCTCAACAGCACCTGGCAGTGCCCAGGAGGTGAAGCGTCATCTCTCCAGCCACCAATCCACACTCCATACTTTGGTCCGTAAGGGGACTTGAACCTGCTACCCTCTGGTTCTCAACCCAACTCCCTGTGGACTGAGGTACTGCCACCCCCCGCTTGGTGAAAAATAAACTGTAGCTTTAAGGACATTTCTGAAATATGGTAGAAAATAGAGGTTGGGGGATCAGTGCATGTTTGATACTTTCATTTAAATCAATTCAAATGTACGTTATAAAATGACAAGCACAAGTTACTCTGATACATCATGTCTAAGAGCTGCTCTCCACTGAGATTGCGTTTGAATTTTCTCATTTTTGTGTTCTTGCTGTGTCCTTAATCAGCTATCACAACACAAGCGGCTACTATGGTGATAGAGAGGGGGGTGACAGGCAGCAATATGGATTCAAACTGGGAATGTTTGCTTGGTTTTTGGGGAAGGACTTTCTGGTGGAGTAGAGACATGCTGAGTGGCAGCATGACATTACTGCTTCGTAGAACATGCGGATATTGAGACATCCTCTCTTTTTCTACATGTCAAACACGTTGATTACCTATCACCTTTTCAATAATCGCTGGGTTTCCCACTCAGGTTTTCATGTGCAAATTGAAATTTACATAAACATGGGTGACAGAAACCTACAGTCACTGTCTGGCTATAGTTAGTTAACACAGTATAGTTATAAGTATAGATAAGTATTTACAGTAAAGTGGTTGCAACACTAGTGAATACATTTTTTTCTATTGGTCAAAATCGCAAATATTTGGTTAACAAATAATACAGTCCGGTCAGTTTACTCATGTTTTACACTGTTGTTAGTTTGAGTAGTCCATGAGAGTGTGTGCTCTTCTGTGACACCCAAAAATGTTACCTATTTGATAGAATCCCCTTGCAATAAAAGGCAGTTTTTTTTTACTCATTCAATTTTATTTTTTATACATTTTTAATTCAACCTCTTAAGCCCTAGGCCTCTGGCTCAGGACCCTGCTTGAAAATGATACTCAAAAGGAATGCATCCTCCATTCCTTTTGAAATGCAATTAAATGTAAATGATTAGATTAGATTAGATTATACTTTATTCATCCCACAGCGGGGAAATTTCCTTATTACGGCAGCAGCATTTTCTACACTAAGGGCAAAAACAAATAAATACACAAGTGAACACAAAACAAGCAAACAGCACACAGTGAGCAAAAGGTATGGCTGAAGGTAAGTGACATCAAATTAAAGTTTCATAAGGTGCGGTTGCAATGGTACAGATGGCCTGCAATGGCCTGTTTTAACATAGCGCCTTTCTAGTCTTAACAACTACTCAAAGCTCCTTTACATAGCACAGGAGCCATCCACCATTCACACATTCATGGTCGAGGCGGCTGTACAAGGTGCCACTTGCTCATCAGAGAAACACTCACACACAGTTACACTCCGAGGGCGCAGCATCAGGCGCAACTCAGGGTTCAGTGTCTTGTCTAAGGACACTTCAACATGGGACTGCAGGACCAGGGGTTGAACCACCAACCTCCCACTTGACAAGCAACCACTCTACCACTGAGCCACAGGTGCCCAAAGTCCAATTATAAGGTCTATAATTAATAATATTGGTATCATGAAAAGATAACTCTCGTGAGATTGATTTAGATGTCCATCCATCCATCCATCTTCGACCGCTTATCCGGTATCGGATCGCGGGGGCAGCAGCTCCAGCAGGGGACCCCAAACTTCCCTTTCCCGAGCCACATCAACCAGCTCCGACTGGGGGATCCCGAGGCGTTCCCAGGCCAGGTTGGAGATATAATCTCGCCACCTAGTCCTGGGTCTTCCCCAAGGCCTCCTCCCAGCTGGACGTGCCTGGAACACCTCCCTAGGGAGGCACCCAGGAGGCATCCTTACCAGATGCCCGAACCACCTCAGCTGGCTCCTTGATTTAGATGTGTAAACATCAATATATATGTTTACTGGGTCAGAGTAAATAAAGATGAAACAGCATGAATTAAAAATTAAAATGTTCACCTAACAAAACTTGTTAGAGGAAATATCCCTCTGGAATGATGCAGTTGCAGCCCCAAACCTCAAGAAACCCATAGCACAACAACCAAAAACCTCTTCACATGCATATAATTTATAATCATCACCTATATTCAAATGATGCTGATCATAATTATTGTTGATCATGTTGATGTGATATTGATGATGATAATGATGATGACGACGGGGGGGTGAACTCCAGATGTAGATCTCACCTGGGCCAGGTGGAGGTTTGTGTGTATGAATAGAGAGCGGAAGGGCAAACTATTTTTCAACCGCATTTTTTGAGAGAACATTTTTTTTTTCTTCATAATATAATAAAGCTGTTGCTGTTATGCAATAAAGGAACGGATCCTTGTAACACCATGAAAGAATGCGTGTTAATTCACTGACCGCTCCTACAATCTGCGAAACGAATAAAGCTTATTAAGTGAAGCAGAGCAAAGTTAGACAATAAATCAATTAGTAATCAATAACAACTTAGCAGAGTCAACATTTCCTTCAAACACAA
>NC_048428.1:4764063-4778587 GCF_013103735.1 Etheostoma cragini | reverse complement strand
ATGTATGTTTTTTCACATAAAATTACTTTAAAAATACACTCTAAATTCATTGTATTTTCACAAATATTAATTTTTTATATATAAGATAAAACTGTTAATTTACGGTTTATTTAAGTTTAATACTGTAAAAACACTGCTAAATGTTGATAGAATTAGTGGTAATTTACAGCAACAAAAAGTATTTTTTCTGTCATGTTACATAGAATACTTGTGAAATTACGAATACCTCGTAAAATTATGGAAAAATTCATTATTTTGAAAACAAATACCTTGGAAAATTGCTTTTTTAGTCAGAGTAAAAATGTCTATAAGCATTTTTAAACTGTCTATAAGCAGAATTAAACTGTAAAAATACAGTTTTTGTCATTTAAAACAGCCACAATCACTGTAATTACACACAAAAAGAAAATGTATTGTTTTCACATAAGTTTGTAAAACCACTATCAGAATGTATCATATATTCACAAATATGAGTTATTTAAAAGCTAAATCTAAGTATTAAGATTTGATACGGTAAAACCATTACTAAAAGTAGGTGCAGTTAGTGACAATTGACAGTAAAAGATATTCGTTTAGTAATTTATGGATTTGCTTGTTAATTTACTTAAATTTCCACATTGACAATTTATATTACAGTGTAGTAGTATATACTATTAATTTATGTTGAGCCCAGAAACCTCTTTTGATTTATACTATTTGTTAAAGGAGACCTTCATATCTATGATGTTACAATGCCAGATGTTCATGTTAAACATGGCCAAAGTGTCAAATAATGAGCTAAACACATTTAAAAGAAATCCCTGTGAGACAAAAAAAATCTGATTACCCAGTGTTCAGAATTGTTTTCAGCAGTTTTCTTTAGTCTGGGCTCTGTGTGACAACACACTGAGCCAGTTTCCTATATCTGGCTGCTGGCTGAGCACACAGGTAACACCCACAAAACACAGGAACAGCGCTGCCCCATCGGCCCAGTCCATCCAGAAAGCACAGGACGACAGAATTGAGTTAGAGCGCGTTCAGTGTGTCACACAGAAAGTGCTTTTACGGTTATGAAGAAAAGGTATACATATTTTCTGGTTTTCAATCTGAAGTCCTCTGGCTGCTCTGCCTCAATGCTGTGATTTATGAAGTTTCCTGATGGACAGATAGCTTTACTTGTTGTAAATGCTAGCTGTTGCTAACAATAGCTTGCAGCAGCAGCTGTTATACGCTGCCTTTGAACCAGCCGTCCAAAGCATCTGTACTAATGTTAATGTTGGAGTTTACATCTAAAACTAGCTAGCGGAAGCTATTACACAGTGATCACAAGACTACAAAATAGGACTTGAAATGCAGCAGCATACAGCCCCTTTTTAAGTCAAACATTTCAGCTTAAACATTTCCACCCCCATATAAAAAAGTACAACTAAAATCCTTCATAAAACAAAAACATCTAATTTTATTTACATTATTGATAGCATTTTCAGATATTTACTTTCAAACCCAACTGGGTCAACATAAAGCTATACATTTTGCCATTTTGCTTTGATAGGACTGTAAGAGCTATGAAAGGCTAATAAAAAATGGTGGTATACCATACAGTAAACTACGATGTACAACTATAAGACTTCCTCACTTTATTGATTCAATTTTATATTATATGACTTTCTAAAGCTGTGTGCACTGGATTTACATAGAGTTGGTTACGTCCACAATTAAGTTGGTATACAAAATCAAGGAAAATCAATGGAAAACAGACAGGAATGGTATAAAAACAAAACCCACTAAGTAACCACTAAGCTTTTTAAGGTAGCTAAATTAGAAAGCAAAATTAACGGCAAACAAAATCCTCAGTATATCTATCCAAGGTCTGTAACACATAAAAACCTAATGGTTGAGTATAATGACGTGTGGGGAGTTTGAAAAAGGTGATTCCTGAAGGCACTTGCTTCTCATTGACCACTGCCCGAAGAGCCACTTCCTCCTGGTACGTGTCCAACATCCTGAAAAGGGAATACATATTCAGTGTGTGTTCATATATTGTACAAAATAGCATATTGATTTCAGAGAAGAGTGGGCAGACAGGTTCAAGATGGTAGAAAGGCAACATTAATTTAAATAACCACTCATTACAACCAAGGTTAGGGCTGCTCGATTATGGCAAAAAAATCATAATCAAAATTATTTTGGTCAATATTGAGATCACAATTATTTAAGACGATTACTTATCGACTTTGGAAACATCATCCATTTATTTATCCTTTTTTTCCAAACTTGTATTTTTAACAGTGGGTTTCCTTGGATATAATTCAAATGAAAAAGAAAGAATATTGCAACCTGAGTGTGGCACAATAATCGTTTTACCTCAACTATTTTGTTTTTCATAATTGTCGGAGGCCATCATTGAAATGGAATGTAACCATAATCAAGGTATGCAGAATATCATCTCTGAACGCACAACCTTAAAAAGAGATGGGCTACAGCAGCCAAAGACTCCACAGAGTGCCACTCCTGTTCAAGATGAAGTTATAGAAGGGCTCTTACCAGCAACAATGTCTCTTACAAGAGAGGGCCTCATTTTTTCCCATGGCGTCTGGAACTTGTCCACCAACATGCTGCTGCCACATGGAATGGTTATTTGACAAGCTGAAGACAGGCTGAAGACAGGGCTTTCTCCCTCAGGTGAACAGGTGGCTGGCTGGGTCTTCTTGAGTCTGCATATAAGCACAGAACAAAAAGTAGAGCTAAACCTCAATAACGAGATATGAATTTGCTTTGTCGTTATTAGATATTAATGCATATTAGATTAGTTATTAAGATATAATCAAAATATCTAAATAACAATGAGATAGCTAACATGTAGCTTAAGCATTTCTGTCGATGTGTTTGTGGCACTGGTTACACACATATGCTTACATATGCTTTTTTGGTGCTGCCACGGTCATAAAAGCACTATAGCTTTCGACATGTCCATATTGAAATCAAATGTTTTGCAAGATGCATTATATGAATTTTAACATGAAAAATGAACCAAGAAAATTATGCTTTGCAGAACTTACAACGTGTATGTCACTTTTGATAAGCTAATGTTAGCTTAACTTGGAAGGAGTTCGTTTTTTGCAACTTTTAACATTACCGTATACCGTGTGTAAATGTGTGGCTGCCGTTTCTTTAAAGAACCGAATATGTTGGTTAGTGAATAGAAATCATTTTGTTAATTAAAACACTTACGTGAAACGTGTTCAGTGCCGCCATTGAATCCTTCAATGGCGCCCCACTCCTACTTCACGTCGCAAAAAACGTCCTCGTTCTGAAAAATACTCTTCCTCCAGCGATGTTTCCTACTGGAATGCTGCTGTTTTACCGTCTTAAACTCTCTGGATATATTTTTTGTTAATGACATTTGTTTGGTTCATTTGAAACAGTCAAATGCAACGTTAACGCCACAGAAAGCCGCGCAGGAAGACCAGAAAGCACCGCGCAGTCATACACATGCGCATTCGCACATTACTGTCACCAACCGGACCGGAGTGTGGGGCGTGTTCCAACACTGTCATGCCGCAAATGCCGTGGGTGGGCTTCATTCCATTTCAAATAACTGCCTGTCTGCCGCAACCCGAACCCTAAAGCCACTGTTTCTGTTAAAATAGATGACTTATAGATGCCATTTAATAAAGCACTTCACACACTATGTTACTATTCTCTTTTGAAGCAAATCAAAATGACCTATTAGTGTGAGTAAACTGACAAAAAACATAAGCACTGCAGTCAATACTGAATATCTTTACCAGTATTTGGTTTTAACAAAATATTTCTGGCTACTGTGTTTTAGTATACTCCAACTGCACAAACTCAGTAAAGATACATGCCTTTGGTGTGAGAACCTGGTTTCAAATCCCACTGCGATACATCCACCACTGCGCCCTGAACAAAATGGTTTACCTTCTCCAGAGATGTGGCCTCTGACATATATAACAATTGTAAGTCACTTTGGATAAAAGCGTCAGCTAAATAAGTAAAATGTAAAATTGTAATGTAATGTAATTTCTATGGACTTTTGAAGTGGGTTTTGCATCTGGCATTTCCTCAGAACTCTGACTTGACTTATGCTTATTCTCACAAAGCTATTGTAGCTCTGATTAAATGGTGATACTTTTACCTGACAGAAACAAGTGTGAGGGTCTTGATTTTCCAGAGTATTTTCACGTATATGCATCTCCTGTTTCCTGCATAGCATGATTACTTTCATTAAAAAATATGATCAATCCTTGAAAGGTAGTTTTGAGGGGACAATATGACTTCATATGAAGACAGCCCTGATAGTATGTTGTTTGGACATAAAGTGGACATGGATGCATCAGTCAAGCACGGTTGTGTAGTTAAAAATATGTCCTTAGTAAAGACAACTGTTAAACTACATTCACACTGCAGGCTTTAATTTTTACCCAGATCAAATTGTTTGACTGTCCTATTTTTAAATGTGCCGCATATTAGATTGTAGTGTAAAAGAGGATGCAAAGACATGCCACATGACTTTTGTGGCCAGTGTTGGGCCGACACCCTGCCCTTCTAGATTCTTTCAGGAAGAAGGGTTCAAGTCCGTAGGTTGGATGAAAGAACATTTATTACCATGGAATATTCCAGAGACAAGGTTAAAGAGAATTATGCATCCATAGCTCTCCCTAAGTTTGTCTGACTCTTTTCCCTTTCTGCATGATCTTATGTGCACAGGGGGGTTCAGTTGCTACCACGTGACATGTTTGTGCGCCGTGTTTTGTCTTCAGAAGGTTAGTGCCTAGCAGAGCTCGGCCTGTAATATAGATATAAGGTCTCAGACTGCTACTGGAGAGGACCTTCACCAAACGCAGGACGTGTCTCTAACCACCCTTGGCCCTGCTTTTCAGAAATAAACTCACTCGGCAGAGCTATGGTTGGACACATTGTACCAAAACAACTTATTAAAAGGTCACAGTAAACTTTATGAACTATCACACTGAAACCAAGCAGACTATGTGTAATGCTTTAGCTCTTTAGCTCAGAATTGAACACACATGATTAATATAATGCACTGTGAATATAATGTTTATGAGCACACATGCTATGAATATATTTTATTCCAACACAAGCTGCATTAAAGCACTCCAAAAAAGTGCATTATTCTATTTTTGTAATGTCAATATATTTTGAACCTTTTCATGTGTTTCTTTGAAATAAATAGTAAATTAAAGCTTTCATTTTCTTAAGTAAAAAAGTACAGTAACTGGAGCATTTGCTCAGGGATCATTTCAGCCCCCTGAGTTTGAGACCCTTGAGACCCCTGATCTAGAGAGACATCAAAGTCGCATGAATTCTGAATTGAGACTGAGGTTACATTTCAAAACAGCCTAGCTGTATCTCATTATGAATAGGTTACATATGCAGCCCAAATTCAAACTAGAAAACATGTAATTGTATGTGACTTATTGTTATAAAATCTGGTCTAAGTCACAAAAAAAGTCTGATTGGGGTCAGTCTGAGGTCACAACACAAGATGAACCATTGGTACAACTTTCAAAATAACCACTCTGTGTGTTACAGCATTAAAGCATTATATAATGTTCTGTCATTCAGAATTTAGAATTTCATATGTGTCTGTCTGCCTTCATAAATTCCAATCTGGACAGTGAAATTTGGATAATTTGCACAAAAAAAATCTTAATTAAAAATAGGACTGCTTTTATCAAATCAAACAACGTGGAGAAGCTTTTCCATGTAAGCAATTGTAAAACAGCTTCTTGGATTGCAGTATCTTGAAAATATATGAAACAGCGCAAAAGACTTGAAAGGGTTAAATCAGGAACCGTAGACTTTAGAGTCGTTAACTGATCTGCCAGGTGCAGACAGCGGTCAACTTCAAAGACAGCTTTCATCTCTTTAAAGTCAGGAGCGGGAGATTTTGGGACACGTGACTCTAAATGTTTGAAGCTTCCAATAATTTTAAAGAACAACGGCAACGTTTGAGTGGGAGGGGTTTCGTTAGAAAGCGCGGTGGATACAGCGGGAAGGAGACAGAGACGAGTCCGGAGCCAGAGAGGAGCCGTGGCTGTTTTACCGTTTACAAGGTACGTAAGCCCGAAATATCAACTGTATTTACTAAAGTAACCGTGACCAATTCAAGCTTGCTAAATTTAATTAGCATAAATGTTAGCTTGTTAATCATTTACCAACTTTGACTCCAGCTTGGCAGACGTGCTAATTCTGTAACCTGTGACCTGAACCTCGACATTAAGGTTGTTAATAGTGTTAAATACATTAAGAAACGTTACAGTAATGATATATAGCCAACATTATGAGGAAGTATTGACTCACTAATTATAATGTTAGGTTGAGATAGTGTTAACTGTTTTACCTATTTAGCTAATGTTACTTAAACAAATAGTTTCAAATGCATTTTAATTTTTTTGGGGTCAGATTTCTAAATTAAAATTGCCTATACTCAAACACTTTTTTTCTGTCTTTCAACAGATTTTCTGACAAAGTCATCTGAAAAAGTGAGTGTTTTGGCCATGTTCAAAGATTACACTTGTCACAGGTGTGGTGTTTCTGTGAAAACCCTAAAAGGTTACGTACAACATCAGGGGTTACACAGAAATGAGGCTAATTACCAGTATGCATGTTGCATGGCAGGTTGCAAGTCTCACTTTAGAAATTATAATGCATTTAAATGCCATGTTTACCGTCATCATCGGCAGGCATCTTATGTGTCACAGAGTGAGACTTTGCAGGCACCATTTAAATGTGAGCTTACTCATTGTAAGAAAGAGTTGATTGATTTGTCGGCTCTTTTATGTCACCTGAAATCTCATGCTTCAAAAAGAGAGGAGGTGCAATGCCCGTTCAAAAACTGTGACAAGACTTTTTCAGTAAAATCGTCTTTAACGTCACACCTATCTAGAAAGCACAAACACTCAACAGCTCTGCATGTCTCTGGTGCATACTGTCTTCCTTCAGCGCCTGGTGAGCCTCAGTTTTCTGTTGCTGAAAGTCAGTCAGATGAAGGGGTAGTTGATGGTGGGCCTGATGAGGTTACACTTGATTCTGCACAATTGAAGAGTTTATACATGAGAAATCTATGCATGTTTTACATGAAGTTGCAGGCAAAGCACCTTATCCCCTCTTCTACAATACAGTTGATTGTAGAAGAAATTAATAGTCTCAGTGGTGTTTGTCAGCAGCACACAAAGAATCAACTTAAAGTATCTCTTCACGAGAAAACTAAACTAACTGAGACAGAAATTGAAGATGTTTTGAAGACCCTAGATGACATAGATATGCATTCATCCTGTAGCTCTGCACTTTCTACAGAGTACAAGAGAAAACAGTATTTTGAGGAGAATTTTGCCTATGTGCATCCACAGACAGTTTTTTTGGGGTTTGATGAAAACCGAAAGGAGCAAAATGCTCAGTACATTCCCATTAAAGATACATTAACAACTCTGTTAAAAGATCCTGCTGTGTGGGAAGAATGTTCTACATCTGGGAATGAGAGTACACCTCTTATTTTAAATGATGTGTGTGATGGATCTGTATTCAAATTCAATCCTCTGTTTTCAGAGTCATGTCTCACTTTAAAGGTGATCCTGTATCAAGATGCTTTCGAGGTCGTTAATCCCATTGGCTCTGCAAAGAAAAAACACAAGATGCTTGGGGTCTACTTCACTCTTGCAAACTTTGATCCTTTACATCGATCAACTGTTGACAACTTGCAGCTTTTGCTCTTGTGTCGAGAGGCTGATTTCAAGCATTTTGGCCATGAGAAAGTGTTCTCTCCATTGCTATCAGATCTCAGAGAACTGGAGACCAATGGTCTGAATATACATGAAAAAACGGTGAAAGCAACATTGTTTTGCATTGCTGGTGATAACTTGGGTTCACATAATATCGGTGGCTTCACAGAAAACTTCAGTACATCGCGCTATTTCTGCCGGTATTGTTACATTACCAGAGATAAACTAGACGACTTGGAACACAATGCCCCGATTCGCACAGTACAAGACTACAAGGACACTGTGCAAGAGCTGCACAATGATGACGTATATGAAGTCAGAGGTTTGAAATTTGACTCTGTCTTTAATTCTCTGGCATTTTTCCATGTTTGTCAGCCAGGCCTCCCACCCTGTATTGGCCATGATTTGTTTGAGGGTGTTGTGGCATACGACCTTGCCATTTACATCAACTATTTTGTTAAGGTGAAGAAATTCTTCACATATTCCCAACTTAATCGTAGGATAAGGCAGTTTGGCTATCAGGGATCTGATGGTAATTCTACACCCTCCGAAGTTTCTGAAAAGGGTGTAAAGCTAGGTGGTCAGGCGGCAGAAAATTGGTCTTTGCTTAGGCTTCTCCCTCTTATAATCGGTGATAAGATCACAGATACAGAGAATCCAGTATGGCAGCTGACTGTCCAACTGAAAGAGGTAGTGGAATTAATTTCTGCCCCTAAAATATCAGTACCACAGATTGCTCTGCTCAATGTACAGATACGTGACTATCTTGAGGCAAGGAAAGAAATGTTTCCTGCGCACAAACTGAAACCAAAGCACCATTACCTCACTCACTACCCTGCATTGATACTGAAGCTTGGCCCGCTCATGCGGTTGTGGACAATGAGGTTCGAAAGCAAGCATTCATACTTCAAAAGATGTGTGCGAAGAACACAAAATTTCAAAAACGTATGTCAAACACTTGCCAGGAACCACCAGCTATTACAAGCATACCTACATTCAGGCTCTTTTTTTGCACCTTCATTAGTGGTGAAGAACTCCACTCCTTTCCATGCTGAACTGTACAGCAATGCAGTGCGCACTGCTGTAGGGGAAACTTTGGTCAAGGAACCAAATGTTGTGGCAAGTACAGAGGTACAGTGGAAAGGCACTCTATACAGAAAGGGGTTCTTTCTTTGTCTGAGCCATTGTGAATCAAACGAATTCGGACAAATTCAGCTTATGCTGGTGAAGGAGGATAAGCATGTGTACTTTATTGTTACACCTCACAATGTGTCATATTTAACAGAGTTTGGACTTTATGAAGTGAAAGAGGCAAAGCAGGCCATGAAGTGTATAAAAGGAGAGCTAAAACTGGATTATTATCCATTGCCCGAGTACAAGCTTTTTGGGACAAGAGTAATTTCACTGAAACACAGCATTGTTGATACAGAGTAAAGAAAACTATCAATGTGTCTCATCTCTCCTGTATAGATATGGATGGAGGGAGTGATCTTTCCTCTTTCATTACCTCAACTCTCCCAAAACTAAGGAAACTTGACCCTTTGCTCGAGATTCTTCAAGAATTAGGAGTTCACGACCTTGAAGACTTCAACTACATTCAAGAGAGTGACCTTCTTCAAGTCCTAAAGCCAGTGGAAGCAAGGAAACTTATTTCCCAATTTAAAATCAGGGGTATGTGTTTGTACATAATGCTTTAATATATATATATACACACACACACACACACACACACACACACACACACACACACACACACACACACACACATAAACTGTTTTTTTCTGTTATTATCTCCAAATAAAGGCCAAAGAGATGCTCTGGACAATCCTCCCAGCAACCAACAGTCCTGTGACAGTCCTCATACACAGCCTGATGAGATGTTCCCTTCTGGTGAGTCCATGCCTATTGCACAGAATGTGGCTTTTTTGGTCTTTGCACTGATCATTATTCTTAACATATTTTGAAGTGTCTGATAGTCTGATTATAATTTGGCAGGTATGCAACTTCTCTACATATGACCATTAACTGTTAAAAAATAAAAAGGCACCATGACAATGTTGCTCCACTACATAACTAAACAGAACATAATTTTGTGTTACTGTGATTGGTTAAAAAACAAAGCCACGAATAAAATGAAATTGGTTGGCTTTACAGTGCTTGTTGTATCATCATATGTTCTTCTGTAACCTTTCAGGTGGCTACAGCTCAGCAAGTTCAAATTCACCAATGTCAACATCTAGTTCAAGTATGGGTTGCACACCTCGTCGACCGTCTGAAAACAGCTGGCATTTCAATTTTGAAATTCCTTGGAAGAAGATGCCATCTGAGCTCATCAGAAAATTAGAAGCAGGGAAGCGACCAACAAAGAGTGAGAGACTTGAAATGATACGGCTGATTGTCAGTGAAATCTTGACAATATGCCCAACACCTGGGAAGAAACACCTCAGTGAGATTGCAAGAAAGATCGCAAAGGTATATCCTGTGGCATTCACTGATGTCATTGAAGGTGAAATTGTGGGCAGTGGATATGACTCACTCACAAAACAGATGATCAGCAGGGTAGATAACTTAAGGAGAGGAAGCACTCTACTTTCCTTAAAGAGACAACTTATTAGCACCAGTGAAGGAGAGGATACCCCACCCAGGAAAAGAAGACTAGACACCTATGGATGCATAAATTGGCAACCAATGCGTCTACCAACTGATGAAACACTGGAATCCCAGAAGCATGCACAAGAACAGTTAAAGAAGATGTTCAAAGAAAGATGTTGTGACACCAAAGGTATTGAGAGAATGATGAGGACCACCTTCTTCACTCAGAGAAAAGACATTATCAATGGAATTGAGGTCTCTGATTTGACAAACGATTGGCCATATTTATTTGAAATAACTGGCATGAAGATTCATTTTAAAGAGCTTACAGGCATGGACATTGATGACAAAGCCATAGAAAACAAATATGCCAGGGTTATTTCATACCTCAAGACCAGTGACAAGACAGGGAAGATGGAGACCATCTTCAGAGAAATGGAAACATCAAGCAAGAATGTTGCATATGTCAATGCTGCTGGGTTTCTTCAACTACTTCTAAGATATTTCAATGAGGAAGAGGACCAGATGTTCCATAAAGTGGATCAAACAACCCTGCCCATTGAAGTGGACTGTGCTAAACTTCCAAGTACGCCATGCATTGTTGTTTGTGGTAAGTAAAAAAAAAAATGCAGTTATGTGATTCATATGCAGCTAATTTCTATCTGACTAGATACTGAAAAATAGCCGGTATTTGTGGCTAGACTGAAAAAAGCCTGAATTTAATTATTGGCACATGAACATGTGTTTTGGGGGATTGGCTTTGTAGGGAGGACTGATGAGAGGGGGTG
Source organism: Etheostoma cragini (assembly GCF_013103735.1). NCBI lineage: Eukaryota > Metazoa > Chordata > Actinopteri > Perciformes > Percidae > Etheostoma > Etheostoma cragini. The sequence continues at coordinate 4,767,462 of NC_048428.1, read as the reverse complement.
AGATTTTATTCAGTTGGATACTTTTACAAACTACAACAAACCCTATTTCCAAACAGACAAATGATTTCCAATAGTTTTACTGACCAGAATAATTGTATTTATAAAAAAAAAAAAAAAATCTCATGCTTTTTGGAAAACATCCCAACCCAATAGGGTTTGTAGCTATCTATTGCTAGTTTCTCATTACCTACCCCATGAATATGTAATGATAATATCGTGTTGTTGGCCTCTGGTGATTCTACTCCTACCAGTTGTGTCATGGATGTTATTTTTCATGTGTTTTGTGTGCTTTAGTTAAATCTAATTTAACTTTGCAAACTTATTAAATAGTTACTGGACTTTATGGTCTTTAAGCACAGTTTGTCAAAAAGATACAGATTCCCTTTCTTTTGTATGTTTACAACAGGAAGTTCTCCTTTGGCAGCAGATTACTTCATGCTTTCTGTGGACCAGACCATTGTGAATGGCCACATCAATGCCTTCACTGAGGCTCTTGTGTTGATGTTTGCCACGTACTACTGCCTGAACATCTCTTACCCCGCAGCCCAAGGAGCAACATTGGAGTTCTTGCAGAGGTAACGAAGCAAAAGTCTATTTTAAATATCAAAACAGATATAGAATGACCAGAAATTTAGTTACCCCTTTAAATCTAATGCAATTTAATAAAACAGAAGCTTGCACAGGGCAGGATTTTACAGCTTTGCCTTGCTGTCACAGCCTTTCGTACTCTTTTTTTACTACATTTTCTCAACTGTAGAGTGTGTATTAATATACTTCTTAAAAGGTACTTTGTAAAGTTTAGTGGGGAAAACATGAACTAACCTCATCAACAGAATAAGAGAGATTAAGCATTCCGATGCCATGCCAAAGATATCTGTGTATTGTATTTCAGAGATATTTACTGAATTTTGCATGCTAACAAGCTGCCCATCCTGTCTGGTTATTCCACTTTTGATCTCAAGAGACAATAGTCCGCTTAAGCCTCCTCTAGTTGCAGATGAGATGTGTGATGCAACAACTGTGTGTTGGTCTTGTGGGCCTTAGCAGCACAGTGAGCAGCTGGTCTGCAATAAGCCACTTTATATCATGTTACTTTAAGAGACAGTGGTCAGTATTGTGCCAATATGCCTCCTCGCTGTGTAGTGTGAAATATATGGAAAGGGCGGGTCTAAAATTTAAAAAAAAGTGAGTGAAATAGCATACTCGATAATGTCTGCTCATCGATAAATCAATCATTAAATATTATTGAAGACCAATGTTTCCCAAACTTAGGGTCGGGACTCAAAATGGGTCGCCAATTGGTAGAGAACAGACTAAATGCTCAGCATGACCTCAGAATGGAAATGTCAAAAACCGAACCTAGACCAGATCAGCTGGTTGATATCTCCAACCAGACACACACATCTCATTAAATTCAAGTCAGCATTATTTAAACAAATGTTGGTGTCGGTACTGAGGGATGATGGGGGGGGGGGGTTCTCTTATCCTAGGAGGGGATAAGAACATGAGTTGAGAAAGTGGTGAGACACAGAAAGGAGAATAGAGACCTTTTCGGTTTCTGTTTACTTTTATAATGGAATAAATATACTTAATTTACATTTAAATTTGTGTTCCGTCTTTTGTCCACAGTTAAAAAATGTAGATGTTGCAATCATTCATGGTGTATTTTTGTATATTTGGGTCCCGGAGAGACACCAAATTTCTCTTTGGGGCTTGAGCTGAAAAAGTTTGAGAACCACTGCTGTAGACAATACATCTCACACCCCTGGTGGCTCTTTTTTTTTTGTCTGAATTTGACAGGTGAATAATCACATTGTACTGTTTTTTTTTGTTACATAATACATCCAAATGTTGAATTTGGCACATCTGTATGCTTTACAATTTATTCATGATTCATCCTAACCTTGTTTGACATATTTCACTTGATAGATGCCTTTTCAAGATCAACCCAGACAAGGGATCGAAAGTGGAGAAGAATGCTACCAGAAAGCAGCTGGCGGTCAGTCCAAAGGTTCTTTCCCTGATAACAAAACTTGCAGATTATGAATGGAGGGAGTAAAAAGAAACTTTTCAGAAGGGAGACCATTGCAATCCAATGTCCCTAGTTGCACAGTTCATGTTGGTCTCACCCCTCTTGTATTCTCATGTGTTCTTTAAGCTTTGTAAGCAGGTATTTTGTTAGAGCATTAACTGTTTTCTACTGTGATCTGTTGGTCAACAGAATAAAATACATGTTGAACAGTAGGAACTGTGTCCTGGTTGTTTCTAAGAGCTGTTATTGATAAGCTAAATCTCCTTTTTATAATTTGTCATTTAACTGCTCTGTTATAGCTCATTATTTTAGAAATTGTCCATTACATTTGGTTGAATGTTTATAAATATACATTTAGTTATCAGTATTACAGTAATTATGAAATTTTACAATTATCAGCAGATTGTTGCTATAATCAATATTTATTTGACAGTATTTGGACATTTAAAACAAACGTAAATCCATTTCTGAGCTTTTTTTTTAAACGTTAAAGATGAATTAAATGTACATGATTTGCACGTAAAATTGCATTAAAAAACACATTATACTTGGTAGATTGCTGTAATTGTACTCACACATTCTTGTTTAATAACAGTATTTGGTTCTTTTTTTAAAAGCAAATCCACTGTTTTTACGGCAAAGTATGCTTATTTTACATTGAAGATTAAATAAATACACATGATCTTTATGTAAAAATACATATAAAGACTGACATTATACTTAATAGATGGTAAAATGTATGGTAAATTGCTGTAATTATACTTGTACATATTTGTTTAATAACAGTATTTTGTATTTTTTTAACGGTAAATTAATTGTATTTATGGCAGAGTATGCTTTTTTTCACATTAAAAATCAACTACATACACAGGATTTATTTGTAAATTTACATGTAAAAACTTGTAATAAACTTGATATGATCTTAAATTAAGGGTAGACTGTTGTAAATATAAAGCTTATTATCCGTTTTACAACAGTATTTTAACATTTTTAAAAAGTAAAATCAAATGTTTTGTGGGTGATATAACGCGTTATTACATTAAGGATGTGTTAAATAACAGGATTTTTACATAAAATTATAGTATAAAACTCAAATAATAGTGGCACTTTTCTGCAATTTTAAGACAGATTATTTGTATTATAGCAGTTTTTGACTGTATTTATACATAATTTAATTGTTTTAAAGGGGTATATGTCTTTTTTTAAACATTAAAAAGCCAAATAATTACATACAAATTAATGTTAGATTAAAGATATTTTCTGTTATTTCATTATGGAAAATTACTGTAATTTTACGTGATTAGGTTTTACCGTTATTTAACGGTAATTTTTTGGCGCCCCAGCTGCCGGAATATTACCGTTTTTTC
>NC_048428.1:4761072-4763963 GCF_013103735.1 Etheostoma cragini | reverse complement strand
GAATGACACATTGCCTCCAAAAGGTTATAAACTCCACCTTCTGGTATTCTGCTTTAAATTATGTTTGAAATGATTGAGATAGGATATTCTTTTTAATAAAGATGCGAGGGAGCCCAGCAAAATCCTTCTATCTTTGTTTTGGGGGGTGTGCTGATAGACCTATCTTAATTCTAAGGCTAATTTCTTAGGGTAATGATACTCTATTAATGATCTCATACTGACAGCCATCATGTCATTATCTGGGCTGCATTAGTTAACGTCCCAGTAGTCTATATCCACACCATTTCACTTCCTGGATTGATCTCATTCTGACAAAAACCCTGTTACCTTCCGCTTTCTTTGTGTTGTAACTTTAAACTCCGGTGGATTTCTGAGGATTGAAGTTAACTGCTCCTCAGATCTCTGCAGGGTAAATCCAGACAGCTAGGTGGACTATCGGTCCAATATGAGTGTTCTGTTCAAATAACCTTTGAACATTCATATGTTCCATGAAAAAGAAATGCCAATAAACCAGAGCATGTTTTTCTCCCATCCCAGATTGCTCCTTGGACTAATCAGACCCTTACCTCTGCAGCATTGTGGAGGAAGGTCTGGCAATGCAAGACTAACATCAGAGTTATCAACCGTGACCATTGGGGTTGACAGCTCTGAGATGCCATTCAATCCTGTAAAAGTGGGGAAATCTTCTCCGAAAACATAAATTATGATAGTGTTGTATATAGACATTTTTGGTGAAGGAACTGATGATTCCTTTTGTTAAAAGATCAATTTCTTCCTCAACTGTCCGCAATATGCCAGTACATTAGTTTTGATTGGGTTAGTAATCAATTTCCATGCTGATTGTGTTTGTTTGTGTTGTAAAATTTAGCTGTGAGAATGCTACTGGCACTGCATACAAATATACCGTTTACCGGGAAGTGTTTTTTTATTTCTCTATCAGTAAAATTGATTTTCCTTTTGGTCTGCGTTATCCGTCTCTTCAATGTTTGAAGAAGTTAAAGTTTGCTTTGGATAGAAGTGTGTTGCTTGGCAACAATCATTGCTTTGTGTGTAATCACATGTACATGCATCATAAGACCAGGCAGACCTACAACTGTGGTCAATCAGGCTTGGTGCACTCTGTGTAAATTCATTAGACACAGCTATAGCCGGCATAAGAATTAAGACCTACTTTTTTACCCCCAGCTGGTGCACTCAGCCCCTAAGGGTCCTGTTTGCTCGCCTGCCAGCTTGAAGACTACTCACCCCAATATTGTGTGATCATGCCGTCTCACTAAAGCTACCATGTCTGTGTGTTTCATACTTAATGTTACTCACTTAAAGGAGAATTTCAACACGTAGCTCTGTTGTTTGTAGATTAGAATTGCTGTCAGTAGAGAGAAAAATTAAACCAGTTGGTGCTGCCTACACTGTGTTAACCCCCTGCTAGATTTAGCACCCAACAGGCTTAAACAGGACAAGTTTTAAACACGTTTTTAGCCTCTTAACATGTTCAAAACATCCTTACAAGTGCCTAGCCATGTGCAGTGATTCCTTCCTTACAAGTGCCTACCCATGTGCAGTGATTCCTTCTGAGTGAACACAGTGAATCTGACTGCAGTAGATGGGTCAGAAATGCATGAAAGTTGTGCTAATTCAGCTGTGTTCAGTTCCTGTGTTGAGATGGCAGTTTGAGAGCTTAGGGACCGTCTACAAAGTACAACACAGAAAAGAGATTAAACATTTAAAAAGTAAGCTATCAATTTAATGATTAAATAAATTAGTGTCTCCAAACTTACCTCAATTATAACTTGGCTCCTGCTAGTTGTACTACAGCACTTACTTTTGTAAATAAGCATATGCTTATTTTTGAAAATATGTGTGAATTTCTTTTCTATGTTGTAGTTTGTAGACGGTCCCAAAGCACTCCTTGCAGTATCAACACAGGAACTAAACACAGCTGAATTGCATGCATTTCTGTTACATCTACAGCAGTCTGATTCACTCTGTTCACTCAGAAGGAATCACTGCACATGGGTAGGCACTTGTAATTACATTACGACATACAACATGTTAAAAGGCTGAAAACACACGTTTAAAACTTGCCCTGTTTGAGCCTGTTGGGTGCTAACTCTAGCAGGAGGACAACACGGTGTAGGCAGCATCGATTGGTTTTGTTTATCCCTCTGCTGACAGCACTCCTAATCTACAGACAACAGAGCTACATGTTGGAATTGACCAGAATTCTCCTTTAAGCAACAGGTCTTGCACATTCTTCTGCTCAGTCTTTTGCAGCTCCCGGATTTTAAAAAGTCTCTGGATTAAACACAATAGCTATGCTATCTTTACATGTCTAGTATTAGGGAAGATAGTTAGCTAGGTAATGAGCAAGTTGAGCAGCAAAAAATGAGATATGTAGTTTAAGGAGCAATTTCACACAAAACAACGTGGCACTACAACCGTCCGTGATTTTTTTTGACTTGGCTTTTAAATTGACAAACATATGTGTAATTCATGACACAATTCAAATGGGGACAAACAATCATTTGTCTCTTCCCATTTACTACCATACCTATTTTTTCAGAAATATAGGCCCATGGGATCCAATAGAAAAGGAAAGGGACTTCACCTCTATATAAACCTGTTAAACCTTGTCTGCTTTCTGGTTTGTGTGAGTCCACTTGGCAACATTTTCTTAAAATTGCAGCTCAAGGGTAGTTTTGTCTACTTTTCTACTCATTGTGCTGTTTCATAACTGCGTTGCTTTTTTAATTGCTTGCTTATCACGTTAACAACCCCAAAGGATTTGGATGCCTTCATATAGTTTCATCAATCACATAACACTGAAAGCCAATCTGTCCCCTCTGTCTCCACAGCACACAGCACACAAGGCTGTAGCCTACCCTCAATTC
>NC_048428.1:4756906-4761025 GCF_013103735.1 Etheostoma cragini | reverse complement strand
TCAATGCCATGGAATAGACCATTTCAGAAACAGAGGACAATGTTAAAGGGCAGTTTTTTTCAACCTGGGTCCCATTTCCCCATGCATTTGTGTCTAATAGACTGATGCAACCAAAGCTCTTTAAAGTGGTCCAGTATTGAGGGAGATGGCAATGAGGGACCAGCATAAACCAAGCTACAATGTAACCTAATAGGGCAATTGTGGAGCCTTGCTTTTGTAAGTATGTTTTACTACCATAACCTACATACCCACACAAATGATAAGCTTCTTTTATCTAAAAGATTTTCAATGTTATGGCTCAATATTTCGACAATGTGGATGAGGTTGTTATAATTAGATGGCCGCCTGTATTCATTTGAGCCAGTAAGTCTATGGATGAAGTATACGGATGAAGGGCGGACAAGGGAAGAGGGAGGGCCACTCAGCGTTCAATAGGCAATAAAACATCCATGGTTCAAATTGTCTAAAAGATTTTCAACCAAAAAAAATTGTTAATTTGTCCTAATGTCTCAAAGCCCTGTTGATTGGAACCCTCTGACGTGGTGACACATCAGTTCGAGGTGTCACTGGACACATCCAGGCTAAAGGTATCTGGCAGAAACAGGTCCCACTCCTGACAACAAATTCTTTGGGCACATAGGGGCACAGCACCTACGGGACCACTACCAGTATCCCCAGCCTTGCAGCCCTTCAGCCGCTCGCACTCTCTCTTTCTTTTAGCCCGTAACGTTGTCGCCTACTGTGGCCCAAATGTATAGCCTACACATGGTCATCGAACTATAACAACCTCATCCACATTGTTGAAATAATTTAAACATTCAGCCATTACATTGAAAATCTTTTAGATAACAGGAGCCTATAATTTCTGTAGCCTACCAAGTCACAACAGACTACGTGAATGCCTTTTTCTCGTCTCATGTTTCACATCATGTTGTTAGGGACTTTTAATGACGGTCTGAGCCTGTCAGTACCAGATTTAAATCCTTTGTATTGGACAAAAACCAAGGGTCCATATTTGGCCCATTAGGTTCCATTGTAGCTTGGTTTGCGCCAGCTTGTCACTGCTATCTCGCTTAATACTAGACCAATATCAAAGCTAAATACTGAGCCTGGGCGCCTCCCTAGGGAGGTGTTCCAGGCACCTCCAGCCGGGAGGAGGCCTCGGGGGAAGACCCAGGACTAGGTGAAGGGATTATATCTCTAACCTGACCTTGGAACGCCTCAGGATCCCTCGGCCGGAATTTGTTGATGTGGCTCGGGAAAGGGAGGTCTGGGGTCCCCTGCTGGAGCTGCTCCCCCCGCAAAGCGGACGGGATGGGGATGGATGGATACTGAGCATGATGGCAAGGAAAATCCCTTTTGATATACAGCTGAATGCTAATGTCAGGTAAGGCAAGGCCACGCTAGCAAGGTTATTTATTGAGCAGATTTCAGCAACAAGGCAATTCAAATTGCTTTATACAAAACATTAAAGAGAAATTCAACAGTCAGTAAAGAGAATAGAAAATAAAAAGCTGAAATAGAACAAGAGGTAACAAATGCAATATTAAAAGTTACAGTGCCGTGTAATAAAGTTCAAGGGATTTTTTAAAAGGCAGTGTCAATCAAAAGTCTTCAGCGTTGATTTGAAAGAACAAAGAGTTGCAGCAGCCCTGTGGTTTTCTTGGAGTTTGATTTAGATTTGTGACGCACTAAAACTAAAAACTGCTTCTCCGTGTTTAGTTCTGACTCTGAGGCAGACCTGACCAGACGACCTGAGAGGTCTGGGTGATTCATAATGTAGCAGAAGATTAAAAAATGTATTTCAGTCCTAAACTATTTAGAGCTTTATAAACCAACAGTAGTATTTTTAAAATCAATTCTTTTAGAGACAAGAAATCAGAGTAAAGACCTCAGATCTGGAGTGCTGTGATCCACATTTCATGGTCTTAGTGAAGACTTGAGCAGCAGAGTTCAGAATCAGCTGCAGCTGTCTTTAGTGAGACCTGTAAAGACACCATTACAGTGGATGAGTCTACTGAAGATAAAAGCATGGACAAGCTTTTCCAAATCCTACTGAGACATAAATCTTTTAAACCTTGATATAGGATAGGCTGATAGTAGGCTGACTTTGCATCTTAAGCAACGTCAATTAAATGTTGGGCAGCACAGCTGGATTGGCACATGTTGCTTTTTATGAAATCTGTCAGATGAGCACAACAGTGTCACAACTTCCATATTTACTTTAAATTCAATTCACAATGTGGCATAATGTGACAACGTCCCACGGATTTACGGTTCTCAAGGACTCACACACAAAATCTCAACTGATTATCCTCTGGACAGCTAGTCTCTTTTTCTTTTCTCACTTTTTTCTCCATGTGGCATGCACGCGCTATTCTCCGACACTCACAATCACTCCTGATAGTTGACCTGTTGTACAAAACTAAAGTAACGTGCCAATTTTGTAAAATTTAAGAAGTAGAAAGTACCGATATTTGTGTTGAAATGTAAAGAGTAAAAGTATAAGTGGCCACAAAAATAAAGAGTAAAGTAAAAATATCTGAAAAATCAACTTAAGTACAGTGTTGAAGCATTAGTACTTTGTTACTTCCCATCTCTGACTGCTGGCACAATCAGCCAATATCACACCGGGTGGTAACATTGTTTCCTGAATGTGCCATATGTTTGTTATTTAATGGATGGGCGTCATGTTCCTGATGTAAAGTATGTAATATATATATTCTTCTGACTAATTATCACCACCTGACTAACTAAGGTATTACCACCTGGGGCAGCCAGCTGGCATATATTCCTCTTTATACCAGAGAAATGCTTAAAAAACACACACACACATACCCCCCCCCCCCCCCCCCCCCCCCCCCCTTTATTGCATAAACTGCAATAAGAGACTAAGGGGGTGAGAGGCAAACCTGACAGGATTTTTAGAAGACTAAAGTGCGGACACACAGCAGAATCAGAGGAAGTGTTTAAGGTGACCTTTAATGCAGGTGACTGTAGGTGATCCAGGGCTGAAGATTAAAAAAGAACCTGGCAGACGGCTGGCTGGTTGTGGGTGACGGCTGATAAAGAAGGTCAAGTTGAGACAAGAATCTAAAGACATAAGTAGGTCACTTTGTAGCATAGTGTCTTGTCATATCAAGTCAAGGCAGTTTAATTTCTAAAGGTAAAAAAAATCCCAAATCACAGTATTTGTTAGCATGCAAATTGCACTAAACTAAGTACAGCTAAGGATAGTTTTGCAGGTATTTGGTCATAAGCCAAAGTATTGAAACATAATATTCACCTGACGATGGCACTAAAGATGAGATATGTCATTCTCTTAGGACTATCAAATTACAGTACAACATTTCACAACAATCCATTTAATAGTTTTACCCCGTATGTTTCAATAACAGAAATTTCAACCTGCTGTCAAAACGTCAGGGGATACCCAAAGTTAGGAGCATAACATGAGCATAACATGAAAATCTGCACCAAATTTAATACCACTCCATAATCCAAGATGTAATCTAATAGTTTTAGCATTGTTGTTTTTTTGTTATTTCCTCGTTTTACAATGAACAAAAAAAACGTGCCAAGTAAATCCAAAGCCTTGAAAGATGTGAAAGGACTGTTCTTTAGTGAACATGGAACATCACTCATCACGTCAGTCATGTCAATCAACTCACTCAGCATTTCTTTCCCTCTTGCTAGTTTAACTCTATAAAATCCATACAAATGTTGGAAATTGTTCTCTTTAGGCCTCAGATTACATTAAGGGTTGTGTTGTTGCACAAATCAAAACAACAAAAAAACGTACCAAGTAAATCCAAAGCCCTGAAAGATGTAATAGGACTGTTCTTATATAGCACTTTTCCAGTCTCACCAACTACTCAAAGCACTTTTACATAGCACAGGAACTATTCACCATTCACACACATTCATACACTTTGGCCGAGGCTGCCGTACAAGGTGCCACCTGCTCATCATATAAACACTCACACACATTCACGCAACTTGGGGTTCAGTGTCTTTCTCACTTTGAGATAGGACTGCAAGGCCAGGGATTGAACTATAAATCCTCCGATTGGAAGGCCACCACTTTACCACTGACCCACAGTGTGCACTTAATTAGTG
>NC_048428.1:4749925-4756806 GCF_013103735.1 Etheostoma cragini | reverse complement strand
AACTATGATCTGTTGTTACTTATTGTACAAAGTGTCCTTTTATGTTAAAGGTAGGGTCCATTTAACAGGTTTCATCCAAAAATAGTTTACTGATGTTTATGTCAGGCTATTTACACTGATAGTTACACAGTTCTAAGTTATTTTTAACAGCCTTCTCGATCTGATGTTTGTATCAACTTTTCATCAATTCCTTTCAAATTTAATATGAGAGCACTTCCCAATAAAGGATCTGGTCAGAACTGAATCATAAAAGTTTGTTTTGAAAAAGTTGCCAATGTTATTGGTACTCAAAAAGAGAACAGTTTAAAGTAAGAATAAGTAATTCTAATATATTAGTTTTTACCCAATATTGAATGTGTATTTTCAGAATGTGAGTCTGTAGGTGGAAACCTCCCTTCACGTGCATCAGATGTGCCATATCAGGACGGTCTCTCGCTCCCCCCTTCCCCTCTCCCATCTGCTGGCTGTTGGTCCAACCAGGTGTCTTTGTTTTTGGTAAAGACCACATGGTCGACCCCCTCCGAAGCGGCGTCATCAGTCCACCCCAGAATGCACAGGTAGGGCACATGGAGACCGCTGCCCGCTCTCCTGTCCGGCACAGCACATCTCCAGATGCTGAGGCCACAACAAAACGATGAACATCACTCATCAATCAATCATGTCAATCAACACAATAAGCATTTCTTTCCCTCTTGCTGGTTTAACTCTATACAATGCATGCAAATGTTTTGAAAAGGTAACACTGGTTTTGGAAAGTGTTCTCTTTAGGCCATAGATTACATTTAGGGTTATGTTTTTTCACAAATCAAAAAAAAAATTTTTAGAGTAGTTTTAAAATCCAGCATGCTGTGGACACTTTATTTATTATTGTTACTATATCCCTGCTGTTGGGTCATGACAAAGCTCATGACTCAACAATGCAGCATACCTAGTCACAATTGTGGTTGTAGCCATTAACACTCTGTCTTGTGTTACACAGCAAAAACCTGACATAAAAGCAACAAAAGCAAAAGGTTCAACAAAAAAAAGCAACAAAAGCAAAAGGTTCAACAAAAAAAATCACCCAAATAAAATACTTTCAACATCAAGTTAGTTTAAACAATTTGTTGTATAGCAACTCAAATGCAAACAAAGTTCAGCTTTACTGAAAAACTCACTGGAGTACATAGGAAGTACGTATGGAATCTCATCAACTTGAATTGAATTCAATATTGTCTCAACCAATAAGTTTAAATGAGTTTACACTCAACACTACTTCAAAACCACTTCAATTTTTTTTGTCAAATGCCATAAAATTGAATAAGATGCCTCAAAATTAATGAAAGTAGAGATTTGTACTTGCCAAAGAGCGTTGCGTGGAATCAATCATGTTTTTTTGGGTAATTAAAAATAATATTGATGTAGGAAAATGGGTCAGTTTGACCCGAGGACAACATGAGGGTTGAAAAAGTCTAATCTATGACATCTTTGATTAAAAAATGTTGCTACAGAAGAATTAGTCATAGTGAAAAAAATATCATAATTTGTCTTTTACCTAAGTTTAACGTACTAATTCCAAACTGTAAAAATATTCTGTTACCAGCACTATAGCATTAAAATATTACCTAAGTAAGAAGTAGCAACACAAAAATATGTTCTTAAAGGCAACAACAGGCCTCATATTTTGAAAACTGGAAATGATCAAAGCAGTTCTCGGTCAATCAACTTAGTGATTAAAGCAATTAATCCTTTCAACTGGATTTTTTAGCTCTCTTTTATTTGGACAGTACAATAATAATAATACAATGCCATATTTCATCCATGTTGTTTACACAAGAAGAAATCCTAATTTGTCTCTTTGACTAGAATATGTCAGATCAAAAGAACATCAGAACACATTTAACAAAATTCTGGTACTAACTCCTTGTGTGCGGTTTTTTGATTTTCCTCTAAATGTTTTACCACCCTGAGATAGATTGTAGTCCCAATATTTCACAGTTGACAGCCACAGTTAGCAATTTATTCTAACTGACCTCATGTCGTAACTCAAACAAGAATAGGGAGTGCCACCAAGATGTCATAAAAAGTTGACTTCCTGTTGGAGGTACAAATTTGGCAAGGTTAGCAGATATTTTTGGCAAAAAGAGGGTTAGAGACTTACAATACCCTTAAAAGATTCTAGTATTGATGTAAGTGAATGTGAACCTGTCAGCGTCTACAGGGATAGGGAAGAAAACATTACTGATATCAATCACAGATAGCTCATAATATCAGGTTGTAAATTATTGTAATGAACTCAATCGGTCCTCTTGTTTTTTTCTTTTTGAAGGACATAATACATCAGCTTCTTTGTTCTTCCCTGTAGATGATCTGCAGGTCTGGCATGCATTGACCAGTCATAAATTTGTAATAAGCATTTAGCTTCCTGCTTTTCTCTATGCCCTTACCTAATGTTCAGTCTCTTCGCACGCTGTCACTTTCCAAAGCTGTCCGCTCTGTCTTTCCCTATCCCTTTAACACTCTCTTTCTTATTTCACTTCTCCAACAAACTCTCTATTTCTTACACCTACTTTAGTAACGTTCCCTTAAAATCATACCCTATATTACCCCCCATTTTTCCAGAAACTTCATATTTTATTTTCCTTTAATCTTACATATCTCTGACTCAATCTTGTCTTATATTTGCTTTAACCGCCAATTTCCACGTATTTAAATACCCCACATTACCTTTCCCATTCATATGCATATATACAGCGTTGGGTTCTCATTGTTTATTGATGGCCAGTCAGTTTATATGGAGTTCACCAAAGCAACTGACTTTGATTAATGAGATTAATGAGTTTTGTGGACCTCGTCAGGCTGCCACTGCTGTCATCAAGACACCATCAAAAACAACTGGACACCTTGCACAAGAACAAAATTTTTTATAAAAAATGTATGGACAGTGTCACTAGTTTATCGTCTAGATGTTATTTACAATTAAGATATTACATTTATAACATATATAACATTTTCTTCATACACAAAACATTGGTACCCAGCAAAACCCCCGCTTTTGCTCTTAGATTACAGTGATCCATGGAGTTATTTATTCATGTAATCTTCTCACATAGACTACGGACTAAGCAGACCTCTTTTGCTCCAGAGATGTGCGGGTATATCCCGGTTGCTCAGATTTACTTATCTTAACGTACTGGAGAAAAGCTGATGTTTTTATGGTATTGTTTTTTCTGAAAAACATTTTTTATGAAGCTACATTAGATGAGTAATATAATTTGTTTAATGGGGAAGCATCTCCAGCAGGGAATTTTAGGGTCCCCCTCTGGAGCTGCTCCCCCCCGCGACCTGATACCGGATAAGCGAACGAAGATGGATGGATGGATAATGAGTGAATAATCAAAATGAACATATGAGTTTAGAAGCGGTCCTCGTTGAGTAAAGGGTGAATAGGAGAAAACAATGAGGTTTGCAGAGTAGAGGAAAGTGACTCCAGTGACTCTTTGTTGTCTTTAGAAAATAATGTTTCTAACACCTGTGCTAAAACAATGTTTTTAAAACCGTTCCTTAACTGATACTTTAAGAAAAACACAATCACTTTGAAGCAGAAGGCTTATAAATTATTAGTGAACACAACATTTCCATTCCATCTGTTGTTTCTCCAACACCGGCAGTGACCGCAGCCATTGCAGCTATTCTACGCTGGCTCTTCAGGTGCAGACTGTTGTTCATTCCTGAGTTGGAAACCTTTCCACGGAAATACATTAGACCGTTTAGCTGTCAGCATTTTAACCGTATCATTTAAAAAATAGGCAATATGCTGACTATGAAGAAGGGAAACTATTCAGCTAATCCAGTACAGACTAATTCATTTCATAATGAAAGGCAAATTTTTCTCATTTAATATTAGAGCTGTCTTCATTTTATTCTAGTGCCAGCAGCTGCAACTGAAAGTGTGTAATAGGTTATGGAGTTGTTGCACACATCCCGGTCATGTTATTTAATCATGACTGTTTGCCAAAAGGAAAAACTACACGGTATAGTGTTTTTTAATATGTATGTCTTCCAGGTGACGTCAAAATAAGCCACAAGGACCACAAAGACCTGTAAACAAGACAGACTACATATACTCAAAAAAGGGAAAGAATCAAGGACCCCCTCATTCCTCCATCTTTCTGAAATTATTAAAATGACGTTATTAAACTAGTTTTGACCCAACAAATGCTTATCCATCCTGCTTAGGATTGACCTGTCTTCCAGCACAAACAATATTGGGCTCAAATCCCTTATCATAGGACCATAGGACATGAACTAATTGGCCATCCTAGAACCAGCACACTATGAAATATTTTCATCAAGAGCAGCCTTGATGGTGCATAAAACATGTTTACTTTGTATCCTGGTTAGATGCTATCCAAATAGTGGACAATCGTGCTGTATAATAGAACACATCTCCTACCAGTTGCATACAAATTACACACTTTTAACCATTATGCAGAAATACAGGATATATATAGAAAACAAAATTCCAGTATATACTGTTTACTGGAATGTTTTTCTGAAACCAAATATTGTGAATAAGACAGCTAGAGGACTTTCCAACTGACAGTAAGTAGCTTAAAGCTTTTGCTTCTTTTGTCAATAATGATTTATGGAATGCAATGATTTACCGTGATTCACAACAAATGCCGGCGGGGAGTAAAAACCCTCAAAGAGAGAAAATAGAAGGCAGCTGTAATAAATAGGGATGTACAAACAAGGCTTCTTAAAACTTTTTCTTTGTTTTTTTAAAGTGCTAAAAGCAAACTGAATTCAAATTCCTTTAGCCAGGCCTTCATTCTGGTCTTTGGCTTTTGTGGATATTTGTGTCAACTATTTGCATTGCTAACAATGCATCACCCTAAACTGGAGGCAAATATGGTCCTCTCATCTATATTTTTAAATACTTTGTAATATCAAATATATCACAACTTGGGGCGGCCTCTAGCTCCCAGTAAGAGGGTTTGCTCAATGTTGGCTGAATCCGGGAGCAGCCCGGGTTTGAGTCTGACCTGCAGCCCTTTGCTGCGTGTCATCCCCCATCTCTCTACCCCTTTCGTGTATATCCACTATCACTAAAATAAAGGGAAAGCAAAATATTTAAAATGCCTATCTGAGAGAAGAAACTGGTTATGTTTGTGTTCAAATGGCAGTAACTAGATCAACACTAGCATACCTTTATGTAACTGACGGATGTTCAGAGACCAATCCGCTATTATTTTATGGGACGCAGAGGTAGAGTGACAGAGCAACTATGTCAAAAATCGTCTTGACAACTAGGATAAGCGACAAACAAGACAAATTGGGCCCATAATACAGCCATCCCCCCTAGCCGTGCACAACAGACACTAGCCAAGATATTACTGACAATTCTTTTAGAGATAAAGCAGGATACTTGCTGTACCTGAACATGGAGTTTAGACATGTATTGAAAGCCTATACCTAACTGCCTTCAACCTGAATAAAATTATTGTAGAGATACAGTAGGTTATTAGCTATTACTGATGATATAATGTGTTGCTTTGTGTAATAGAAATAGGATTAAATAACCTATTTAATATTTTGTCAATGTCATATTACACATTTGATTCATATTAAGACTGTGAAATGATAAAAATGGTTAATAGGGCCTATCAATTTTGTCTGTGAAGCTTAGTTCCACAACAGTAAACGCAAATATTAAAGACAAGAAAATAAAACTGCACTCTGATGGAAGACAGACAGAAAGTGCAAGCTATGTTTTTTCAGTTAAACTTGTGGTTAAATTTGGTGAATTATTGAGCCCCCCTTCCTGTTTGTTAGAAAAACATCAGGCATGCATTGGTCCCCCTCTAAACATGCTGTTTAATTCAGTACCACAGTCTTTATCCTAGCAGCAAAAGTGAGCTCACCTCTCATATACACCCAAGTGAACCCGCAGTCATTTAATGTTTCAAATTACCCAAACAGAATTTATTAAACACGTTACGTGTCACAGCATTAAATGGCGCGAACATTTTCATAATCATGATGCACGTTCCCATGTTGATAGCTAACTATGCAATTCACCAAGATAGGGATGATGGCAGCCTAGTATAATGTGTCCTGCTCCTAGCACTTACCAGTACCTCTTGCTGATGTGAAGTTAACTCTGCTGTCTGGCCTCCATTATGCAAGCTCTGTGAGCTTTTTGCATTTTGATGCATCAGTCTCGAGAGACTTGGCCCTCTTTTCTTGTACTTTTTCCCATCCACCTTTCTCCTTACGTTTTCTGCTAGCCATTTTGCCGGCGATTTGATTTCACCCTGTAACTCAGGCTGGAAAACTGTATATTTTTCTGTCCTGATCATAGAATGTGTGTGCGTGTGTGTGTGTGTGTGTGTATATATACATATTTACACTACAGGCCAAAAGTTTGGAAGCACCTTCTCATTCAATGCATTTTCTTTATTTTCATGACTATTTACATTGTTAACACTGAAGGCATCAACACTATGAATGAACACATATGGAATTATGTACTTAACAAATAAGTGTGAAATAACTGTAAACATGTCATAAATTCTAGTTTCTTCAAAGTAGCCCCCCTTTACTCTGATTCCTGCTTTGCACACTCTTGGCATTCTCTTGATGAGCTTCAAGAGGTAGTCACCTGAAATGGTTTCCCTAAAGTCTTGAAGGAGTTCCCAGAGATGCTCAGCACTTGTTGTCCCTTTTGCCTTCACTCTGTGATCAAGCTCACCCCAAACCATCTTGATTGGGTTCAGGTCCCGTGACTGTGGAGGCGCAGCACTCCATCACTTGGTGATCAAATAGCCCTTACACAGTCTGGAGGTGTGTTTGGGGTCATTGGACTCATAGGACCAAAGCCCAGATTTCCAATGGTC
>NC_048428.1:4738004-4749825 GCF_013103735.1 Etheostoma cragini | reverse complement strand
GGGATCCCGAGGCGTTCCCAGGCCAGGTTGGAGATAAAATCTCTCCACCTAGTCCTGGGTCTTCCCCGAGGCCTCCTCACAGCTGGAAATGCCTGGAACACCTCCCTAGGGAGGTGCCAGGAGGCATCCTTACCAGATGCCTGAACCACCTCAACTGGCTCTTTTCAACGCGAAGGAGCAGCGTCTCTACTCCGAGCTCGTCTCAGATTACTGAGCTTCTCAGCCTATCTTTAAGAGAGACGCACCCGCTGCTCCGATTCTCCGACCAATCTCATACACCATGGTCCCCTCACTTGCAAACAAGACCCCAAGGTATTTAAATTATTAAATTTTTTGGTATTGACGTTATCGCGCTATCGCAGAGGTAAACGTGTCTCGATATTGTCTTGGTTGGGTTACAATAATAAAAGGACAGGTGTCCGTCAAAAAGCAAGAGGAATAAACAGTCCCGCGGAACAAATCATTGTTAACTACATAGACCATGATCCTTTGCGCTGCGACGTCATACCAACCGTTCTTAAGCCAATAGGATTGCACGTGGATTGCACGCGGCACGCTGTCCACACAAGCTCACAGCAAGCCAGCATGGCCGACAGCGATACTTGTATGGATGAAAACAACAACAACCCCGAAGTTGAGACTGTGCCAGCCCCTGCAGCTTTTAAGTCAGATGTCTGGAAACATTTTGGTTTCGCTGTGTCAAAAAACGCAAAAGGAGAGAACGTGGTTGACAGACAATGGACTATATGCAAGCACTGCCACAGTAAACTGCGAAACAACACGGGTAACAAGCAATATGCGAAGTCATCTGACGACTCATCATCCGTAAAAAGTTTGCAGATTCTCTCACAAAGAATGTCCTGTCCGGTCAAAAAACCCTCAAGGAGGCATTTTCAACAACTATCCCACACAACAGTGCAAGGGCTCAAGAAATCACGAGGTACATTGCGGAATACATAGAGTGTGATTTACGTCCCTTTTCTGCTGTAGATGGTAAAGGATATAAAAGGTTAGTGGCCAAGCTTGAGCCAAAGTATCAAATGCCGTCGCGGGCTCATTTTAGTCAAACTGTGTTCCCTGCTCTTTACCGTGAGACAAAAGAATGTGTCATGTTGAACCTTACACACACAGAAGAATCAACAGAATATTGATGTTCCTGACTAAAAATGCACTTTGAAAGCACTATGTGATCAGCGTTTTATGTTGTCATGATCCATAAATACAACAATAAATTGCCTGTTGACTGGCAAATGCAGAAAGAATGTCTGTATTTTTTTGCTATTATCATCACAAACACTATCGTGAGCTATTTAACAATACCGTGAGCTTTTCCACAATATCGCAATAAATATCGTACCGTCAGGTCAATATCGAAATTGTATAGTACCGTGAGATTTTGATATTGTTACATCCCTAGTAAGGACCCACTCCCTACCTGAAAAAAAGCACTCCATTGGTTTCCTGCTGAGAACCATGGCCTCAGATTTAGAGTTGCTCATCCTCATCCCAGCTGCTTAACACTTGGCTGCGAACCGATTCAGGGAGTGCTAAAGGTCACAGACCAATGATGCCATCAGGACCACATCATCTGCAAAAAGCAGCGCTGAGAGGCGTGTCAACCAAGACAGCCCATCCACACCCAGAGCTTTCAGCATTTCTGGACGGATCTCATCAATCCTTGGGGTTTTGCCGCTGTGGAGTTGTTTGACCTCAGTGACCTCCACCAGGGAAATTAACGACAATCGCCCATCACCCTCCAGCTCTGCCTCTCCCACAGGGAATGTGTCAGCTGGATTTAGGAGTTCCTAAAAAATGCTCCTTCCACCACCCTATTACCTCCTCAGTTGAGGTCAACAACGTCCCATCCTTACTGTACACAGCTTGGATGGTTCCCCACTTCCCCCTCCTGAGGTGGCAAATAGTTTTCCAGAAGCTCGTTGGTGTTTCTAAATATGAAACAGAGAGAGGTGACATTCCACGTCTCCAGAGCCAGCCTCTGCCGCCCGGGTCTGGTCTGTTGAAGCCCCTGACCTTTGCTGCCACCCATGTGACAGCGCACCCAACCCCACTGCTTCCTCCCACAAGTGGTGGGCCCATGGGATGGAGAGAGAAGACCCACGTAAATTTTTTGGGCTATGCCCGACGGGGCTCCTTGACAAACCCGGCAACCAGGCGCCGTCAGTGGATCTGGGCCTAGCTCCAGACGGGGGCCCCGGGCTTTCTCCAGTCGGGGTCCCTCAATCTCTTCCTTGTTTTATCATAGGATCTTTGAACCATTCTTTGTCTGGCCCCTCCCCTGAGACCATATTGCCATGGGAGACACTACCAGGAGCACAAAGCTCCAGACAATGCAGCCCTCAGGTTCATAGGGACACACAAACCTCTCCACCCCGAAAAGGTGATGGTTCCCAGACGTGTACTGTTGGTGACGTAGCTATAAATACGTGACTGGAAGCGTCTTCATGTAGAACGTAGGTAGCGTTAGCTTACTGTGTAGAGATGCAGCCTTGGGTATATTGTTTTTACAACTTATTTTGTAGGTGGCTGTTATGTGGTGCTTACTTAGACAAGCATTTTTGCGTCAGTAGATCTGGTAAACGATTTGAAAATCGCCAGGAATATGTTTGTGATTTTTGATAAATCTGGTGACAGAGGCAGACCACCAACCACTGGAAACCATCAGGGACATAACACTGGGTGAACATAACGTAGATAGCCTAGTTGCTCCTTCTCAATTCTCTGGTAATATTCTATTCACAAAATACAACCAATAGTACGGGAATGTTACATCTTACTTGTCAAAAGTAATCCCCTGAGTTCTGTTTTCAATGGTCCGTAGATTTGAGCAGGAATGTGCTGCACAGTGCTCTGGCATCTTGTATCTTCTGCTGCTAAGCACCAAGTATGACCGTCCCAATGCGGCGTCTTGTCTTTATATGTATATGGGTAAGCCTCTCTTCCCTAAACATAGCTCCCATGGCACCATTTTAATGTTATGAAGCCATCACCTGCAGTTATTATCCCATTGACTGCCATCATTCATTTTGGCGCCACTTTGACAGTGAACAACTTTATATCTGAAGCATTTCTAGACTCTATTTGTCCGTTGTTTATTTCTAAAGAAACACAACAAAGTAAAAAAAGGCTCCATTACCTTATACCTCAGGTTATGGCTCTCTAGCAGACGTTTTTGTAAAAATAGGCTAACGATTGCGTCATAATCACGTGACCTACTGTCGCATAGTCAACAAATCACTTTGTTGTCAGGAAAAGCTCGCAGACAGTTTGGACTTCCATTAGCTGTGTCTATATTATCTCCTAACATAAACCTATGTTCTCTGTCTCTACTCATTGGGAGTGATCAAGATTTTTCTTGGCACAGCTACCAGAAGATTTACAACTTTCAGAATGCCCACGTCACATCTACATCATCAAGCTCAGGTGGAGGCTCGTCCAGAACAACGGGATCTGTTGGTCCATTTCCTTAACTGTCTATGATACGTACAGTCTATGGTCCTGACCTGTTCCCGTTACAAATAAACGTCTGGGGCCGGGGACCAATCACAAACTGGCTAGTAGGCTGAGTCTTCTTTCTCCGTTTTTTTTAATTTATTTTTTACACATAGCGTATAAGTTACTGTACTAGCGCCCTGCTGTTGGCTGTTATTATATATATATTTATATATATATATATATGTTTTTGGTGCTGTTCTGGACTTTTTTCAGAAACGCACAGATTGTCAGTTCGTCCCTGAATGTATGGGAAAAGTAGGTGGAGTGCTTACCATCATTGTGCAACATTCAGACATTACTGCATTTGCTTCATGTGCTTCAATGTATCCAGGGATACATTAATTTAACGCAACATCCAGTGATGCCTGGAACACTCAAGTCTAATGCACGCAGATAAGATATAGCTTTTTAGATGGAGCCCGAGAAAATAGGATAAGTTGTTCACATAGTGCCAACAACGGCTAAAATGAACATGGCAACAGTGGGAACAGTGAGTAAAAAACAAGTCTTTACATCCCACTGCATTAGAGCAGAAGTGTTCAGTGTTTGCTACACTGACACCACCACAGAAAAATGGATATGATACCATCAGAACTGTGATGGGCAGGACGGAGGTGTATTTCTTGAGTAGCTAAAAATAAAAGGCCACATTTCCAGATACACAGCCTTTGTGTCCATTCTGAAGACCAGTGCAATGCAGGAATCCAGTTCTTCTTCATGTGACGTCCTAGATAAGGAAGGGAAGGTGAACAAAAAATCTGATCACATAAACGTATATAATGTCATATGTGTTTAAATTAAATTGATTGTCGTGTCAAGTATACTGAGACGGAGTACATTTTCATTCAGTATTTTTATGAAAGAATTATGACGTACTTGACTTTATGAAGCATATTTAAAACAATAATGTTGTGTAGACTAGATGCAAGATCTTGTCAAGTAATCAGTCAAGTGAACTGTTATGGCTGTAGTAAAATAATTACTTTAATGTGTACTTTCTTATCCAGTTTTTAGGTTTTCAGTGGGTTTAAGAATATATATATACAATGTTTAAATTACCGATGTGACGTTCAGACAGCTTGTCAAAGACTTATTAAGTCCAAATGCCATGAAATCTCAAATAAATTAAGTTTATGTAGTTCAATAAAGTTTAATAGTATCAAATAGCATGAACAAAGACTGATCCCTAAAGGATAATTATTTTGCACACATAGGTGCAACATTGTATGCAGCAAGCCTTTGCAGTCACGTTTAATCACCGAAAGTCTGACAAAATGTAATATTTCCAATAGTCTCTAGTTTTAAATGAACTTGTTTTTTACACACCTTTGTGGTTTTTGCCCACCGTAAAACTTACCTGATTCCATGCTGAGCTGGTGCTGACCAATGAGAAGCGTGCTCACAGCTACCTATGACACTTTGATGGCTTCATGTAACAGGAACTGAGAAAAACAAATGCCAGCCAAAAATCCCCATTAAAACATGCTAAAAACATTCAGTCCTTAAGAAGAAAGACCATGATGAGGTCAGTGGCTGTACCTTAGTCAGGTTATTTTTCAAGTTACCTGGCTTCACTACGCCTATCACAAGCTGTCCTCAGTATTCACACAGAGCTGGTTAGCTTCCCATTGTGGCATTTTTTAATCTTCTCTTCTCTGCGTTCATACTTTTCCTATATCCGTACATCTCATAATACATCATTGCATGCCGAACACTATCTTATACAAGTCCTCATGACAGTGCTTATGTTGGATCTCCCCAGTCATACTGGTTTCATAGTTTCTGAACTTCAACCCACTCATCTGTCTTATTATGTTGATATCTCAGACGTGTGATTTGTCACACATATTAGTTACACTTTCTTATCTTCTTACATATATACAGTATATTTCACATAAGTGCATAAAAAAACATTTAATTTAAAAATTACATACAGTCTATTACTCAAATATCTATTTGAGTCAGGTTTCTGGTAATGTTTCCAAACAGTGCACTAACCTGTCACAAACCAGAATGACATCCATTCAAACAAACCCTGCAGGGCATGTGCGTGCAGGCGTGCGTGTGTGGGTCCATGCTGTGTGTCACATTTGGCGTCTTGGCTTATCTGGCTGTGGAGAGAGCCATGAGAGCTCGCGGTGTAATTGAAATGTCATGCGTACAGGAGAGGAGTTTGACTGAACGGGATCCTTTAGCCATGCCCCAACGAGCCCACGACAGATGAGCAACAGCTTCCCCAATGAGAAGTGGCATTCCCCAAAACCATTCCTCCTCCTCCGTCCGCCTCCTCCCTCGTCCGTCACCCCATCTCAGCTACTCCGCTCTCTGTGATTCCTCCCTGCCTATCTGCGGTCTAACAGTGATTAACGATAGCGCCTGGTAGTTGCTGAAATATTAAAATAAATGGTCGGCTGAATCAGGGTCTGAAGGAATGCCAGTGCATTTATCATTTTTATCTGAGGCTAAACTATTGTGTTATTGATGGTGGCAGCGGGCTTGCCATTCAACTGTAGTATTGCAGGTGGCAAGGAAACTCGAGGGGTTTGATTGCTGCCAAGCACGGAGACAACACTGTATAACTCATTTTAATATAATCCGCAGTGATTAATAGGACTGTATTGGATAGTATATTTCCAAGCACGCACATTCACCCAACCCCCTCTCTTTACTGCAATTTTTCTCATTACAAGGCTCTCCACAAAGGATAAAACAATAATGCTCAGGCGCCATAATCATATCTCAGCAGGATAATAATCCCTCTGCCAAGAACTGTATCATCTTTAAATTAGTCAATGTAATGCATTTTATGGTATTTAAAACGATTTCAGAAACAAGTTCATATGTTGATGCTTTAACTGGGAAAATGAATGCATTTCTCTTTTTCACCTTTCTTTGTAGTCATTTAAAAAAATTTAAAAAATGGGCTGCAAGCTGAACCTTACAAACTAACACTCTAGCTTACAAATTATAGCTTGAGTTTACAAGTTAAAGCTGACGATGATAAACTATCATGAAGCTGACAAAGGAACCAGCTACTGTTGATCTACCCTATAATGATGTGTCAGTGGAAATTAGCAAGCAGTTTTTCCAGCTGCAAAGCTGAAGAGCAGGATGTTCCGCTGTGGCTAGCCCAGCAAGATTTTAAGAAATGTCTTTTCTACTACACACTTTAACACTCTTGTTTACAAACGATTAAAGGAAAGATTGTGTTTGACTATGAATTTGATGAGATGCCGATAGCTAACCTTTGTTAAAGAGTTTGCGGGATAGATTCCATTTTTCATTTGTTTTGCAGGCATCTATGGGATTAGCATGAATGTGCTCAGCGAATGAGTCATGGTAATCTGCCTCTTTAATTGTTTACAGTTGGCATTTTAGCCTGAGTGCGGTAGTAGAGAAATATGTAAACTGGACATCTGTTATATGCAAGCCTTACAAGTGTGACTGGTCATAACTCCCCTGCGTCATGTAGTGGCTAAAGAAATGTTTCACCTTTCTTTATTGACTTCAGTTTTTGAAAAATGTTCTGAAACAATTGCTTGCTTTGGTATAGCTAAAATAGCAAATTGTAAAACTGAGAGTTGATTGGTTTGGGGGGGGGGGGGGGGGGGGGGGGGGGGGGGGGGGGCTTAAGGAGGTCTCACAGGTGTCAAAGTAAGCTGCAAGTTATTGCACAATTGGCAGAAGAAAATCAGCAGCCCAGAGTTGTGTGTGTTTGTGTGTGTGTGTGTGTGTTCATGTGCAGTACAACTTATTAAGAACTTGCGATAATATACCATAATAACCCTGGGGTATTTGTGCACCACTGCTGACTTCTTGAATTTGTAGTTATCAGCTCCTAGCAAATGCCTGTTGGGTATTATTCAGCATATACAGCAAGAATGTTAATAATCACAGATCAATCCATGCAGGGATTGTTTAGAAACACACTCCTTTCAGTTCCAATGTTATGTAATACCCAGAAGCTGTTTCCAAGGGCACAGATATTCAGTTTATTTGTGTGTCTGTGGGATTCAGAGGAAATCGTTTAACAAAAAACACGTGCAATAAATATGAAAGAGGGCTCATCTATACGTTCTGTTGCTGTTTTTAGCTTGTCCTAATCACTCCAATCCATGGGACATGAATGCAAATCTTTGGACCTGGCCATTGTGTTACTCATAGTGTTGACTTGTGAAAGATTTTCATTTAAATGAATGTTTTTTAATCTATTCAGTAGACAAAAAATAATAAGCATTGGTATTGCAACGCAATTGTAAGAGTCTATGGACATGTTTAGCCATGAACAACAGATGAAACTAAACGTTTTACTGATTAAATCAATATCTTTTAAGATATGTAATATTTACTCACAGTTGTAATTGTAATTCATGTACTCTGCCTGAAGACACATGCCACCAGAATAGACACCTTGCTATTTCCTTTTTTTTATTCTAAGGTCACAGAGAATATCTGTTTTATAAAAATGTGTTTCTCTGCCAGTAAACCCCTAACTCTAAATCAGTCCTAAAGCTATATTAAATGGCAGGTAACCATAGCAACAATAGCAATGCTACATCATTTTCCGGGTTTGCATCACACCGTGGCTTTTGGGGAGTCTTTGATGGAAAGGGGGATTTGCAAGCCATACATTAAATAATGTATGGTAATTACACATACTATCTCTCTAACACACTGCCATATGAACTTATAGACTACAGTGGCCCTATAGCTAATTCACATGCTCACATTCTTGTATCACGTTTCACCCAGTGCTGTGGGTAATTTACACAAGCGCCACCTCATCCATCACTACAATCCATATAATTTGAATACAAATACAACACCAAAGCAGCCCACTGCCATAGTGTCCTGGTGATGAAATCTGCAACACAGACCAGAGCACAGAGCCACAATCCTTAATTCCCAAAACTGCAAATCAAAAAGCTTAACAATGTTACACTAAACAAAGACAAATTGTGTATACAGCATTAAAACTGTGACCTTTAAGCAGAGAGAACAGACATTGTGGTCTGCATACAGGTATCTAAGAATGCTGACTGTCCTGTTACCCAGGATAAGAATGGACAATGTCCTCCTTTTATCCATCCTTTAACAAAGGGCCTATTTTTCCAGAGGTCTGTGAGGTCCACAAAAAGCAATGCAGAAAGATGTTTTTGCATAAAACCAATTCCTCCCGTCTGTCTGTCTTGATACATGCTGAAAATACTATTTTATATTCAGTAGAGGTGGGGAGAATGGTGTCGCTCACCCTGCTTGTCCAGAGGTTTCAAAAGAGTCACCAATTTACTGTCATATATTCGTTTAATTAATCATCAATGACAGCCTGATATGACTGCAACCTTTCTGTCCTTTCTGGGGTGGACGTAGGATCAACACCTTTGATCTGGCTTGTTGCAATTCTTTGCTCAAGAACGTCTCAGAAATTGTCTGCTGGATGGGACGGGATTGTATCAACGAGATGTGACACGTAACACATCTTTCATGCACACGAAGTATCTGAGGAACCCTGATGAAGCAAGACATTTTAGGAGGGCCCTAATAGGAGGGCCCTAAGACATTATAATTGGTATAGATATCCATGACCCAAAAAAAGAATTGTAATCTTTGATGATGCAACCAGCAGGTCAAGGTTAACACTATTATTATTCTATACTTAATTTTTATCCAGCTCTATGCCATCTATGTGTGGGTAGTGTGTTTAGTGTTTAGTTGGCGCCAGTGCACGGCGCTCAGCCGAGGTCTGCCACTCTGCTCCGTGGGAAGCTCTGTGCACCAGCGCCACAGATGCAACACTGATCATCTGAAAACACTGCCGTGACGCAGCGCTGGTTATCAACAAAAAAGCCTAAACACTAGAACCGCCATCGCCCATGCCATTGAATATGTGATTTAAGAAATTGCATTTACAATTCCCTCCTGCATGGTTTTCCTAAATAATTAAATGTATACTGTTTATTGATCCCCAGTGGGGAAATTACTAGTAATCACTACACACATTCATGACAATCAGATGGACATGCTAAGGACCTTTTCATGCACAAATGGAGAAATCTCAGAGTGCTGGACTAGCTCCCTGAGCAGTTGGTGGGGGGGGGCGGTGCAGTGCTTTTTTCAAGAGCACCTGGCCCAGGAGATGAAGGGGCATCTTTCCAGCTACCAATCCACACTCTGGTTTGTACAGGCCAGCAACCCTCGAGTTCCCAACACAACTCCCTACAGCCTGATCTACTGCCACCCCTTTTCTGCACATTTCTATGTTGTCAGAATTATAGAATAACATTTAGAAAACTCTATGCTTTTGTGGGGGCTCTGCACCAAGCTTACGCCGTAGCCTACGTAAGTTGCTAGAAGTTTATATTTGTGTGCTGGTGTCTATGTCGTTCTAGTGTATCTCCTTAAGAAAATAGCAGAGTGTGCATGTGTGTGCGCGTGGGGAGTGTGTGGTAAAGCAAGTGAGGGGTGATGGGGATAGCTTCATAGCGAGTACCAACTCTGGAGGCATAGTGAGAGAAACAAAGTGTCTTCCCTGTGCTTGCTGACCGCGGTTGTAAAGCTGTAGCAGGAAAAGGTAACATCTCCTTGATATGATGTTGTTTATGGAGAAGGAGAACCCGGAAATGAGAAGGGGAAAATGCGACGCTACCGAGCCACAACCAAGCGGACCAATTACAGTTTTTGCAGTGTTCGTCACTGCAATGTGTAGTAACATTTTTTAAGAGGTGCACGTCAGGCTGCGATGTAGGGTACAGTGTAGGGTCAGTAGCTACAGCTACACACGTACCTACGGCATCAATTAAACAAAGGAATTCAAATTGGGCCTCTATGTTGGAACTGTCCTCCGCAGAGCCAAATTGATACATTTGCATAAAGGCCGTAAAGACGTTTTGTGCAAATGAAGCTTTATTTTCTGAGCCCAATAGACGACGGTTCATGAAGCTTCATTTGGACATCACTACCGTACAGCGCGCTGAGACAATGAATGAAACATTAAACTCATTTACAGGCCAACATTCACTTACATGCACCTATAATCAATCTAAGGCAGGGGTGGGCAAACTTTTTGACTCCCGGGCCACAGTGAGTTCTCAAATTTGACAGGTGGGCCAGGCCTGCCCCACCCTAAACCATCTGCTCCTTGAGGCGCAGATGGATTGAATGTTTATGTGAACTAATGTAATGACGTGTAAAAACTATTATATAAAAAGGTTTTGACCTTTAACAGGCAGCAAAGCAAACATTGCATTTATTTTATAACAGCAGAGAAACTCACGTTACTTTTCAGTGGGAACAGTGTTGTTGGGCTCCCATTTTTGCCAGTGCATCAAAGTCTGGGGTTAGTTTTGTTGTGGCAATTCTCAGAATGGATCTGAGGTGTTGGTCAGTTAACTTTGATCTGTCAGGGTTTTTGTTGATGTTCATGACGCTGAACGTCTGCTCACACAAGTAGGTCGAGCCAAACAACGCCAGCATCTTCTGTGCCGTCCTCCGGAGGTTTGGAAACGTGGCTTCGTTGAGTGCAGCATAAAAGTCATTCAGTTTAAGAGAGTTAAACTTCTCCTTCAAGATTGAGTCAGACTGAAGATCGATCAGTTCCAGTTGCAGGTCATGCGGTGCTGTTTCAGGGTCGTATGACAAGGGACAGGACACCAGCTGAAGGGACTTGTCAATTTTTTCAAAATCAGAGAACCGGCAGCAGAATTCTCTGTGCAGGTCGTCCAGCGATTGACTGTACTTCTTTGCGTTTCGGGTGGCCTCTCTCTGCGTGGCTAGTGTGGGGAAATGACCGAAAGACTCATTTGAAATTTGTCTGGAGAATAAAGTCAGCTTGGATTTGAAGGCTCTCACATTTGTGTACATGTCATACACAAACTGATCTTTCCCCTGTAGCTTTATGTTCAGCTCATTCATGTGGGTAAATATGTCCACAGCAAACGCTAAGTCGCAAAGCCAGTTCTTGTCACTCAACTCAGGAAATTCGTCGGATTTCCCCACTAACTCCAAAAATGCGCTAATCTCATTTTTGAGCTCCCACACTCTTTGCAACACTTTGCCCAAACTTAACCAGCGGACACGAGAGTGGTAAAGTAAGTCCTGGTGAGCCGCATCGGTTTCCTCCAGGAACGTAATGAACTGACGCTGCTGGAGTCCCCTTGCTTGAATACAATTCTCCAGTTTTACTACTGGATTCACCACATGATTAAGCTGCAAAACAGACTTACATAGAGATTCCTAATGAATGATGCAGTAAAGGAAAATAACATCCTGTGCAGGGTTTTCCTCTTTCACTTTATCCTGGATTCTTTTC
>NC_048428.1:4736767-4737904 GCF_013103735.1 Etheostoma cragini | reverse complement strand
TCGGCACTCACTGTCAACTTTTCTTTTCTTTGGTCCGCTCATTTTTTCACAAAGGAAAATGTGCGTGCTATGTTTGAATAAGTGAAGTTGAGGATGATGCTGCATTCATGTGCGTTTTGGGAAACATTGGAGAAACAAATTTCACGGCAATTGCATTGAAGTGAAAAATGAATGTGATTTAATAATAATGAAATTTAATAATATAGTTCGAGATCATAAGGCGGGCCGGATGAAAAACCCTAACTGGCCGTACATGGCCCGTGGGCCGTAATTTGCCCATGTCTGATCTAAGGTATTTAGGCCACAGTTGTTTTTCTCTCTATGTGTAAAACTTCAGAAATAAAAGCAGAACTAATCACACGGGACTCCAGACACCCTAACAATATTTATGTGACTCATTAACCGTGGTTAAGTATGGGAAGGTATTGCCTTCAGTATAAGGCAATACAATACAAAACTCATCTGCAAACCAGAACAGCTGGGGCTCAACACCTCACTATGCTGGCCTTCTTCAGTGAGAGGCCACAAGCAGTTGGAGTTTACAACACCACCTCAAGCAGCATCACACTGAGCAGAGGGGTCCCCCAAGGCTGTGTGCTCAGTCCCCTGCTCTTCACCATGCTGACGCATGACTGCACACTAACCTACAGCATAAATCACATGGTGAAGTTTGCGTAAGACACGACTCTGGTGGGAGCAGTGAGAAGCACCACATTCTTGGGTTTGCACATCAATGAGGACCTCTCCTGGAACATCAACACTGCATCACTGGTGAAGAAAGCCCAGGGGTGCTTCTATTTTCTCCGCAAACCCAAGCGAGCAAGAGCCCCCTTAGCCATTTTGGGCACTTTATGCAGGGGCAACATTAAGAGCATTGTCACCAGCTGCATTACTGTGTGGGGTAGGTCAGCTGCACTGACTACAACAGAAAAGTCCTGTAACGCATAGTGAACACAGCTGGAAAGATCACTGAGGCCCCACTACATATACAACACTGACCATAGCAACAATGACTGTGAGTGACAACAACCTCAGCCCTCCGGGAGGAGATATAGAAGCCTCGGTGCCCGCTCCACCAGACTAGCAAACAGCTTTATCCACCAGGCTGTCAGGAAACTGAACCCTCTCTCCCCTCTC